>NC_091126.1:48813248-49065748 GCF_040183065.1 Periplaneta americana
ACCGGTACTTGAAATTCAAGAGCTACCATTCTCGATCATTGTTCACATTAATGGCCTCTTGGCAAGCTACCAACAGACGAAGATAATTAATAAATAACCAAATGAGTGGTTGCCTCTATTTTTGGCAAGAAGTAAACCGTGCATCCAAAAAAATATAAAATATATTATCTTACATTTAATGTCGCTGCATAAATCAAGTGCATGGTAACATGAATCTGTTGTTTGACTCGTGAAGCAAAGTAAAAGGAGATAATACTGTGATCCTGCGAAAAATGAATCTTAATATATTCACATAAAGTATACAGGTACATCTCTCGCAAACCTGACGAAAAAAAAGTAGGCATACTTCACTGCGTGCCATCTGCCTGTCTGTGTACAGCAATTTTTAATAAAGTAAAGGATGGAATTTCTTCATATTCATTACCAAACTCAGTTCATCCTGAAATGACGCGCATGAAATATAAAAATTTGTACTAAAAATTGTTACTGGGTATTTATTTTAAAAATAACATAATTCAATTAAATTCAGCACCAACTACTCTACATTTTTAATGATTTTGTATATTGCATAAGATCATGTGATAAAAGAAATGTAGACAGTATTTCTCGGAAGTGTTTATGTCAGAAGAATGATTTACTTAACATAATTATACTACCAATCCAAAACTTCTTCATGTTACAAACTTCGGGTTTACAAATTACCTTTTTATTAATTTAATTCTAAATATATCAAGAAATACATTTTTTCCTCCATCAAAATTATTTATTAGCAAAATTATATATTTAATTGAAAACTTATTAAAGGGGAGGAAAAATTTGGGTTAGGAAATGTACAAGAATTACTTCGTCCAGTTTTAATGGAAAAACTGCAAAATAAAGGAATCATATTTCCTCTGAAACTTCACTTCTGTGTCGACGAACTCGTAAATATACTCCAAGACAGGGGTGTGCTGGAGAGGGCTTACAAGGACTCACGTGAGCCCTTTGTTAAATATTTATATTTGTTCCGAGCTCTTTTTTTAAAATAGCTTGCAAGGAAAAATATCTCCTATTCAACAATCTTCCAAAATGCTTGATTGAAAATATAGGAATTTAGTGTTCTGCTGCTTTTTGAAGACTTGAGTTCTGAGTTTTCGTGAGGGATAACTTAATAAGAAAAAGTAATGCCCCTTTGCCATGAACTATAGCCCCCCCCCCAAAAAAAAAAACGTGCCAGCATGGAAATTGAAAGAGCCTTTACAGAAGTACATGACATTGCCATTTGTGAAAGAATTAAGTTTACAGTCTCTCACTTGTCCAGCTTAAATACTATTAAAATTATCGCAAACTTACGAAAGAATGGGACACGTTCTCATTCATGCTATTTTGGTTGAGAAATCATCACCTCGCTACAGACACTCGAGTGTATCTTGCAGTTGAACTGAACGAAATGGCAACTTGAAATCTATTTTAGAAGTAAAGAATTATTATTATTGTTTTTGTTGTTGTAACATTGTAAAGTAACCATTATTTCCCCTTCACCTGCTCTGTCTCTGCTGGGCACCCCATTCCTTTTTTCTTTTTCCGAGCCATCTGTTGAATTATTCCCAGCACACTCCTGCACCAAGAATTCCAGTTTCTTTCGTGTCACAAATAATTTAATATAAAGAAAGAACCACTTAGAGTCGATGTTTTAAATAGATTATTGAAAACAGATGCTAAGGTCCTATACTTTGCTGTTCATGGTTCAGAAAGGATGAATGACTGATATGAATAGATGAATCAATGAAGATAAAGGGAGGGCAAATAAGATGGAAGTTACACGAATATTCCTCCTTGCAAGGGTTCTGGAGATATCTTCAAAATTATGTGAGCTCATAGCCTAAAGGCCACCTGTCTTCAACCACACCATTCCATTTAAAGGGAATTCAGAATATTTTGCAGGAAGAATAAGCCGATAAGAGCCCTAGGTGAGAATTCCATTTCATACTTGGCATACTGTTGGATAGTTGTCAAGCAAGAGACCTGAGAAACTCGGTATTATACACCACTAGAATCTTGTAATGTTGTTTCACTTTTCATTTTGGTTTTCAAATGAAGACGGTTATATTAGAAATAATTACAGTGTAACAAAATCCTTTGTGTAACAGCAAATAGGAGCCAAGGCAGTCCAACTGATTGCAGCAGAGTTGAGCAATCATCTAACCAATATAATTTTGCTAGTAAATAATTTGTATTGTATAGTTAGCATGATGATCACCCCAGCTGTTATAGCTGATTCACGGAAACAGATTTCACGCTCCAAATTCATCATGATGCTGATTGGGCACCAGTCACTTACATTTGCTAAATTTTATGAGAAAATTTCCTCACCCACGAGGACTCGAACCAGCACACATTCCATAATGTGAGTCCAGAAATGATGCCTCAGATCATGATGCTATTGCGCGGGACATTTACACAGTAGTCCAGCACTGTGGGGTAACAGTTTGCCTGACTATGAAATCGAACCTGTGCCCGAACACAACTCCAGAATGGCAGACAAGCGGTCTTAGCCGACTGAGCTATGCCAGTGGCTCTCAGTGTCTTAAAATATATGAAAAAATAATTTATTTAAAGTTGAAAATGGAAATTGAAAATAAATTTCAGGGAGAACAACACAGTTTCAGACCAGAAAGATCAACAATAGACCTCATATTCACGTTTAGACAATAGGGAACAGATGGGAATACAAAGAAGTTACTTTCATTGCATTTAAAGACATAAGTAAAGCTTTTGACTCAATTGACAGGAATAAAATGTGGAAAGCTTTAGAGAAACTCAGAGTTAATAGAAATATGATTGCATGAATTAAAAATATATACCGTATTCACATTGCGTAAATTGTGTAAGAGTAGAAAATAATAGAATTTAACACAAGAAAGTCTTATCATACATATTCTGAAGAAAATAAATGTTGTGTGAAATGTCAAAAGGAGTTAGACAAGGAAGTGTACTCTCTCCATTTTTTTAAATCTATGGCAAATCCTCGGCCTCATCTCGCCAAATACCATCTCGCTCTCACCAATTCCTTCAACTCTAAATAAACTCGTAGTTGATACAGCATCATCAGATAACCAAGTAAAAAGAAAAAGATATTGAGACAATAAATATCCTTATAATTTCTACTAACTTTTTTGTAACCCTTTTTGTAAATAGGTCTAAAAATTCCTTTTTTCCAATCTTGTGGTATTTTTCCTTATTCTCATTAAATGATAAAGCCACTGCATTCCCATTGGTCCAGCCGCTTTCATCATCTCAACTGTCACCTCATCTTCACTGGGTGCTTTCCCGTTTTTTATTTTTTCCAAAGCTATTTCTAAAACCAACATTGTCAAATTTTCTTCTTCATGCTTCTGTCAAACAATTTTTCTTCTCGATTTACCCTATGTCCACGCCATGGGAGGTGGGCAATGCTCAAGTAGGGGATCGCTTGTCAAGGTGACGTATATCTGGGACATAGTCCCTGGTACCTCCAAGATAAATGTAAAGGATTGACAAGAACCCTGAGAATGAGCAGCTAAGGGATCCAGTGAAGCTACGCCAGGTCCAGCAATTCGGTAGTGGATTTTAGAATGCTTTCGAAAGAAGAACTAGCCTTGGAAATGGGACTGTTAACCATAAACGACATGGCAAAAATTCTAGATTTCGGGTTGGAAGTGATTTCCAGTGTCATATAAATTAGTAAGGACAGTATGCCTTCTTCTTCATTTCTTATCTGTAACACTTCCTGTACCGATAATTTGGAATTAATTTTTCACAACATCATGGATCATTGGACGACTTGGAATGTTAATGCCAGGGATTATTTCCTCATATTGTCCTGGAATTTCGCGAGGCTAACTCATTAACATGTAATATTGTACATAAATACTCACTCTTCGGTACTATATCGGTGTGTCTTTTGAGTTATAAATTATAAATGCGAACATACACATACAAAACCTAATCTTGCCTTGACTTCACTAAACGCAAAGTAAGCTGTAACTGAGACAAAATCACTGTTAGCAATGTTGTCTAATTTACTTATTGATGACATATGAAGAGTATACAGAAAAAAAAGATGAATGTCACTGATATTAAGGGTGATGTCAGTATCTAATTCAATAGTTTACTACAAATTTCAGTGTTGTTCTTATCAAATCTGGTAAAAAGGAGAATTATCATCACGGACAGTCATCCTTTCCTTAATTTTCAATACGAACAGCTGTAAATTTTGCAGTGATATATTGAATTAGAGCATTATCTCACTCTTCACATTCTCTGTGTCACCGACGTATGCGGTGAATCAACTGATAGTCAAGTTTTCTCATTGTGGCAAGGAAATAATCTACTCACCCATATATGCTCTACAGGCTTTATAACCCTGGACATCTTCCCTTGCTCAAGATTAAAGAAGTTGAACATATTTAAATTTGGAAAATTTCTAAAATACCAGTATCTCAGTTTCCACTATTACGTTTCACATCCATTTAACTTAAACCTACCTCTCTTTTGCAACAAAAGAGTTTAAGCAATATTTTCTTTCGAATTTAATATAAATTAACACTGACCAAAATTTCAAAATTACAGTATTCAATATAATAAGAAGCACTGGAAGTAATGGAATTTAAACTTTTTAATAACCAAAATTTCATCCATATGATAACGGTATAGTGTGTGGAATAAATAGGTATTTTTGACAATTTTTGAGGTTATATACAAGAAATGTGAAAGTGAATTTAATTATTTTTTTATTACAGTTAATCACCATAAAGGAGCCATAGATTATTGTCACCTGGAAGACTGAGCTATCTGACGCAACTCTCCTCACTCCTGAAGAGACGAAATGAACGAAAAGAACAAAAATATTGTTTAATTGCATATTAAGGTCTTGTGGTACTCTGTGTCCTGGTTGTAATTCTGGATGTCCAAGCAGAATCTTAGGTTGTGTGCTTCTTCAGTCTCGATGAACAGTATCATATGAAGATCAAGCTGCTTAGCTTCCCAAGATGGCCAATCTATTCTATGCTAAGAGATCCCATCTTTCAAACAGGTTATATGATATAAAATGATAATAACGACGTGTAGGCAAATAAAATAATTAATAATAATAATAATAATAATAATATTAATGATAATAATAATAATAGTAACAATGATATATTTTGAAATACTTCAAACTAACTTTCTAGAAATGTTTACTTATGTTTGTTTTAAATGAAGCTTTCAAACGAAGCTAGTTCAGCAAACAAAAGCATGTTTCAGAAGTACGTACAGTTATGCCACTTAAACATGGACTATGTGAGAAACTTTCAGAAGCTTGCAAATAATTTTTCATCTTGGAGAGGTGAACCTTGCTGCAGTCTCTTTCATAGCCAGCAGAAAAGCGTATCAAGATTACATCTCTATAAATCCTTGCTGGCAATGATATTGACTACGTGTGTCCAAAATTTAGATAAATTGTTCACTATTTAATTGTTACATAATATTAATATTAGCACTATTTTTCAAGGTATACATGGTTTCAATAATGATTTGGCTAATGATTTTATTAGAAATTAGTTGTTTTTGTATATAAGAGTTATCAATTCATGACATATTTGTACCTATTAAATGTGATTGATTGCTCATTTATATTGTAATTTTGTGTGAAAAATATAGCAAGCATGCTCTATACAACAAGAGCACATATTATAGTTTTGTTTCAAGTTTCACATAATAAAGAAACATAAGATGATGAATGTATTTTTTATTATGTTGATGGGACCTGATCAGTAAGTTATCCTGCATTTTCATTCCCTCATGCAATGCTACTAACTTCCATATTGAGAATTTCAGGAAAAGAAAACTATTTTAACATCCCTTATATCGATATAGATGTTTACGACAGTTTATCTGTCTGCAGTTTACCTGACATTCTACCTGCAGCCTTTCCTCTCAAGTTATTAGACGAAATTTGTTGATATACAATATTTACAAATCAACTTGCCTGAATAATATGCACATCAAATGTTTAACTTTTACCCAAGTGGGAACCATAGCTTATTTTAGACCTTGTTTGCTTTAAGTTATAACAGTGAATTCGTCCATTACAGAAACTACAATAACTACATGCTGTTTTTGTAGGTGAGTTGGTGATATGTTGTTCCCTAACTATGCAGACTTACAGACTAATTTTCTAATTAACCATTCACTTCATTAAGAAACGCATAATAGTTTGTTTTTTGTTTATTTTAATGTATTCAATTGCCCCCTTCAGTCTGCAGAGTTATATTATCACTACCTCTCTGTGCTCATAGTTTAGAAATAAATGAAAAATTGTCTATAGTATCTTCTAGTAGGCTAGAAGAAGGATTGTCGAGTGAATTTGCTGTACCGGTATGTAGTAATATATGTATAGAACTAATATATATTTATTTTAAATACATACAATGCAACATCTCATCAGTCACATCTTGCCTCCTCAACTTTCAAACCCACCACCCGACACTGCAACAGCATCATAAACGTGATCATAATTTGCAAAAATAAAATTCTGTGAATGACCGTGAATACATCTAACTTTGATATTGGTAAATTGGAAAACTTATATCCATCAGTTAATGAATTGAAGAAGCAGTGCTCCTCAGTGCCATCCCTGGTCCTCACGAGTTTATTGATAATGTTTTTGTTAAAATTGTGGTTTTCCCAATTCAGTATGTAGCCAGAGACTGGCTTGCTAGGAGCAAAGAAAGAAAACTATGTCTCTTTGCGTGCCTTGTCGACTATTCATCAAACTTCCAGTAGCCCATCACCTACATCAACATTGTCAGAAGTTCTCGTGGATCCTCAGAAAATTCTAATTCCGCCACTGCACATCAACCTTACATCTAATGAATAGTTTTGTCAAGGCAGTCAGTGAAGAAAGTAGAGCTTTTGCTTTTCTAAATCAGAATTTTCCACGTGTCATTGAGGCCAAACTAAGAGAAGTTATTTTTGATTGCCCAGAAATCAGGGAGCTTACGAATGATGCTAAATTCTATGATAATATATGAAAGATAAGGATGCTTGGCTTGCATTGAATTCTAGTATTAAGAACTTTGTGGGCAATCACAGGAGCCCAGAATACGAATATGGTGTTCAACTCTTGCAATGCTAGCAGACTGCTGGTGTACGTATGTCCATAAAGATGTAGTGGCACTTCCTCAGCGCGCATTTAGATTACTTTGTTGAAAAGTGTAGGAGGAGGAGGAGCAAGTTGAGTGCCTTCATAGAAACATTCGAGTGATGTGGAGAGGTACCAGGGTCATTGGAATGCGAACATGGTTGCAGACTATTGTTGATGCCTCAAGAACATCTCGTTCCAGATACAAAACAGGCATGAAAGTCCCTGAAGATGTCCTTTCTTCCACAACAGCAGTAGCCTAATTGTGTTTAATTGCAATGTATTTTATTATTCCTGCAAATTTAAGTCTGATATGAAAACGTACTTAGCATGTTTCATAACTATAGGATATAATTTATTTCTGAAATATTATCTTTTTAAAAATGCTATAGCAAGAAAACCTCACCTGATTGAGCAAAATGAGCTATATTTTTTAATTCGCTCTTAAGAGGCCTTTGAGGCTTAGCTTGCCCAAAAAATATGAGTTATTGGGTCAAGTGAATAAAGTCTAGCAAATGCTTTTACTAGTACATTTTAGGCAAAAGCTACTAATATTAGTGAATAACATCTAAGATAAAGCTTTTGCTAAATAGAAAGATCTAGCGGTACTAGTAAAAGCTAAATTTTCCAGCATATACTAGAAAAAGTGTGAATAAAACCAAGCATTGTCTTGATTTTATTAGCAATTGCTTAAAAAATTTTAAGTGTGGGTCAACGCAGACTTAAAGGCTTCAGTCTTTTTCTAAACTTTCATCTGAGATGGCGGGATTTATGCAGTTGAGGTCTCCCAAGTTCTACAGGGAACGAGTAAGGACCAGGGAAGAAGACTACTATGATTTCTATACGTTTAATGAGGGGAATGTGGAATGGATTGCTAATTATTTTCTTGGTGCGACGAACGAATCCAGAGGTGGTGCCTTGTCTTCCAAGCAAAGGACGGAAATCTTTCTTCGCTCTGTAAGTGACCCTGGATTTCAGGAAGGTATTGGAAAGGACATTGGAGTGCATAGGACGACTGTCTGCAAAACGGTGAGTTTTGTATTTGGCAAAATTGTGAAAAGTCTCACTTATGGATTAAATTCCCTAGAGGTAATAATGAACTCAATACTGCCAGAAAAGAATGGGCAGAAAAGTATCAATTTCCCAGTGCCGTAGGAGACGTAGATTGTACTCATGTCCACATTGTGAAGCCATCACATAATGGGGATGAGTATATAAACAGAAAGGGCGAGGCTACTATCAATGTGCAAGCTGCCTGTAATTCTAGGGAACAATTTACAAGTATAGATGCTCAATGGCCGGAATCAGTCCACGGTAATAGAATTCTGAAACGCTCTGATATCTACCGTGCAATGAACAACCAGGAGGATTATGTACTTCTTGGTGACAGTGGTTACGGAATAACTCCCTGGCTGTTTACACCGTATATACGACCCAACACTCCTCAAGAAATAGCCTACAACAACTTGTTTACAAAAGAGCGGGTAATAATCGAGAGGTGCTTTGGGCAACTAAAAATAAGATTTCCTATCTTAAATCATGTGAGAGTTAAACTGGATAAGGTACCTGCTATAGCAGTTAGTTGTGCCGTACTTCATAACATAGCCAAATACTTGAGGGATCCCAACCACTTTGAAGGAGATGAAGGAAATCAGATTGATGAATTTGAAGATGATCTTAAAGAAGGATTTGAGACATCTGGGACAAAGGAAGAGAGATGACATAAAGGAAGTTATTTATAATTTAAGACTTTACTTGTATTTCAATCCAAACTTATGAAAATGTCATTGTTTTTACAATTATTATTAATTTAAATTCAAGAGATGTTTTCATTCTGTGACCATTCACAAAACTGTATAAGTTAAGTAATTACTCTCACTGTTACTTAGCCTATCGTTTTTCAGTCCCTCTAATATTAACATCTCTTTTTCTTTTTGAATTTTTGTCAGCTGTAATTGTTCCAATAAAAGAAGTCAAGTCACTTGTCGTCAAATTCTTCGTTTCCTCTGTTTTTGTGAGAAAGAACTTGGACTTTTTTTAGGTGGCGATGGTGGGGAAAATTCTGAAGTAACTTGGGGTGCCTCAGAACAATTACCAACAGTTAGGACTCCTAAAATGAAAAAAAAAAAAAACAGTAATGTAAACTTTCAAAATTTTTAATGTCTCATACTTGTTTAAATAAGTAAATAAAATTATTTTGACTCGTATGGAATTTTACTGAAGACAGGATTTTGATCCAAAGTCAGTAAATCTAGAAGCTCTTTTTCCCATGGCTTTAGGACGATTTTCTTGTTACCTGTCACTGTTTTATCCGTTTTCTTTTTTACCACTGCTTTCATATTCTGGACTTTCTCCTTCAATTGCTCCTGAAGTAGTTCTTGCTGATATTCATTCACGATCTCTCCCCATGCTTGTTCTTTTTTACCTTTGATCATAGGAATCTGTGATTTATTAAAAATCACAGGATGCTTGCTCAAAATAGTCACAAGCCTTGCTCGGGAATCGCTTCCACAATCGTCAGGATATTTACTTTCGGAAGAAGACATTTTTAAAACTACACATCTGAACTAACCCAGAGTCGAACTAAATAAATATTAAAGAAAACATCTGAATTAACCCAACACAGAGTCAAACTAAAGAAAACAAGTGTTAATTAAAGTAATTTCAACAATCGATAATTGTATTGTCGTCAATACATGCCACACTGCAAATACAGGTGTATAGCCAGCAAAAGCTGAGATTTTCCAGCACTTTCTACCTAGCATTAGCAAAAGATTATTCACACAATGTTAAGCTAATGCTAATGCTAGTACTGAATGCTAGATAGCAATTGCTTTTGCTAATACTTAATTCTAACAGCTAATGCTTACTTTTTATTCACTTGGCCCATTATATCTAGTAACAGTATACGTCTGTAATAACAATGTAGCATAAGACTTGGTTTCATTCCGATCCTGCCATATATTAAATTCACTGTTGGCAGTCATTCTACTGTGAGAGGCTTGTCACAGAAAGCCTCGTAGCGAGGCGCAACAGCCTCGCTCACAGGCAGAGACACTCGCAAGCTTGAGGGGAGGTTGAGGAGGAGGAGAGTATCGATTCACTATGACTTCGTAGGTCTTGATAGCAGGATGCGAGGCTAGCCTCAATTGTGATATAATATACCGCTGCACTACATTTCTTTTTCTGTGAATGTGCCGCATTGTTGACTGTTAGTTTAATCAAAAGTGCATGCGTGTGTTACATAATAATATTGTGTAAAATGGCTCATATTGAAATAACATTGAGGTCATTATTTGCAGAATTGAAAGAGAAACCGTTTTCAAGTTGGGCGTATGAAACAAAATGAGCTTAAAAAGATATTAGATCAACACTACATTTACATATTAAAATAGCTGATGGAGGAAGACAAAATAGAAAATTTAAATTTTCTGGTATAAGAAATATCCTTGGCTAACAGAGTTATAAGTTATATTGTTATATCTGTATTCTGTTTTGGGGTGAAAATGAGTCCATCATCATCTACCTGTAGGGTTTGTGTCACAAAGAATTGTTATAGAAAAACCGAGAAACATCTGTTGTGTAAAAAGATACAAGGTAGGCAGATATTTTCAGCCTACCCGATATTTACACCTTAGCTTCGCCACTGGCTTCCATCTAGGTACCTGATGAAATTAAGTTAAAAGATATACGTTACGGAGCTGTGAAAAGTGGCTTATTTGCTTTCATGAGTTAACTCTGATATATTTTATTTTTCAACTTAGGTCTAAATACCGGTAATATTATTTTGGCATATTAATACATTAATGTATTCTACATATTATTTGTGGATGCCATATTTTTTTTTCAATTTCTTGAAAGTTTTCTTTCAGTAAAATTGGGAATTAGCACTTAAAATCTTCCCTCCTATACATAAATATCCTCAGCTTCGATTAATGGTTTCTTTATTATCTCGAAGATTAAGCTACCTTGTACCTTCTTTTCACACTAGCGATTTTTAACTGCATATGCGAAGAGGCCATGATCAAATCACCGAATTTATAACTTGTTTAATGCAAGCCTGTGGTCCAGGCAATAGTCTCGAGATTTCCCCAGGTAAGTTACTCCAATTACCTTGTGGCATCCTAAAAATTCTCCATAATAATAGTTACAATAATAATCATAATCATCATCGACATCATTCATTACTAGAATAATGAAGAGACACTGTCTGTGGTGTACGTTGAATAATCCCTAAGGAACTAAGTGGTCTAGTTTTCTCGATACTAATGACATCTATGAGCCACTTTCGTAAAGTCAGGGTGAACAGTGGCAATTTAATATAACTGCCATTACAAAAATAAAAAAACTGGTGCCAGAAATTCAAAAGAAAGATAGCAATGGCGAATAAAAAAAACATCTTCTAGGAAATTTGGAAAAGGAACTAAGTAAGATACTAGTGGAGTGCTTTGTATGGAGTGTGGCATTCTATGAGGCAGAAACACGATCATTATGACGAAGTGAAGAGAAGTGACTTGAAGCATTGGAAATGTGGAAATGGAGAGGAATGGAACATGTGAAGTGAACAGACAGAATAACAAATGTAGCTGTGTTGGGAAGAGTTGATGAAGAAAGAAATATGCTGAAACTGATCAGGAAGAGGTAAAGGAATTGCCTGGGTCACTGGCTGAGAAGAAACTGCCTGCTCAAAGATGCACGGGAAGGAATGATGAACGGGAGAAGAGTTCGGGGCAGAAGAAGATATCAGCTGATAGACGACATTAAGATAATGCATCATAAGAGGAGACAAAGAGAAAGGTAGAAAATAGGAAAGATTGGAGGAAACTGGGTTTGCAGTGAAAGACCTGCCCTTGGGCAGAACACTGGATGAATGAATGAAAAACATAGCTACAACTATTCCGATCACCCTTCTTCATTGTGAAACTTGCGCATTACGTAATACAAAATTACTATGAGGATTAACATAATTGGTGGAAAAAATATACAGCTTCTGCAATTCAGACCTGTGAAGATTGGAAATATTAAAGTGATAGATAACGTAGAATTTATGTTCTTGTGACAAGGATTAAGCTATGCTTTCAGTACTCCTTTTGTTCTTATCTGAAATACATTCTAAGAGTAGACCTACAATTTCTTCAGTGACACCAAAACAGTTTAATTAATTTAGGTTCCGAATGAATTCGTTTCAGAATTTTATTTAGGCTACTAAATTACTATGATATAACAAACTAAAACTAAATCTTTCGTCCGATTTCTGGAATTGAAGATTGGGAAATAATCGTTCAAAATATTTCCCTACTTGTTTTATAACATACAAGAATGTGAAATGAATCATGCTCATTAATTACGAATTTGTAGATATGAATACAAATTATATAGGTATAATACACAGAGGCTATAACTCTTTTTGTTAGAGCGATTAAATTTCCTATAAATACGTGAAACAGAAAAAAAATTATTAAATATACATCACCAATTACCATACCTGATATGAGAAAATTCGCACATTAATGTTGGCGACACTGAAGGAGAATGTAAAGACGCTTCCATCGCGTTTTTGACCCCTTGATGAACAGATCTCTTTTAAAGTAATTTGTGAAATTCATACTTATTTAGTTTAAAGTCTTCAGCTACTAGTCCACAACACAAAATATGACTGAAAGTACTAAGAAGAAGGTGACGAAGGCTGATTTGTCTGTTAAGATGGAGGCAGCAACACACAAAACAGAAACAGACCTGGGGCTCCCTTTGGCGAACAAATCTTTTAACAGGTTAGTTATATAAATATATTGTAATATATTCCGTGTATGTAATGAATATA
This sequence comes from Periplaneta americana, assembly GCF_040183065.1. Classification (NCBI taxonomy): domain Eukaryota; kingdom Metazoa; phylum Arthropoda; class Insecta; order Blattodea; family Blattidae; genus Periplaneta; species Periplaneta americana. Next base: position 48,826,214 of record NC_091126.1, read on the forward strand.
ATTAGTTTAGGACAATTTCACTTAGATTCTAAATATTGCCAAGAGAATTTTCCATACAAATATTATTGTATAGGTTTTGATATGTACCTGGAATATAGTTTCTTTCTAAGTAGGTTATTTCAGTAAATAACGCATTTATCTCTTACACTAGACGCTGTTGTCTATGATTTTATTGTTCAACATAATCTGATCGATAGTCAGAAATACAATAAGTTAATCACAGTTAATATTATATTGTGACTCAGTTATCATGAACTTTAAATGTGATTAGTATGTTTCAAACCGTGCATTACAGGTGTTTTATAATAGGCTATATAGAATTCATAGGCCTCCATAATTCTCTATATAAAACATTGAAGTTGGAATAATATATTTACTGCTTACAAGACGCACTAATAGGTCTACATAGTACTCCATATATCATATTGAAGTTGGAATACCATATTTGCTGCTTAACTTATAAGACGCACTTTTCAAGCTAATCATTTGTCTACAATACAGGGGTTCAATAGCTACTCATAATACTCTATATCAAATACTGAAGTTGGAATACTATATTTTCTGCTTACAAGACGCACATTTTAAGCTAATCATTTGTCTACAATTCGGGGTGCAATACGCCTACATAATACTATAGGCCTATGTAAGATATTGAAGTTGGAATACTATATTTGCTGCTTACAAGACGTAGCCTACCGGTAATTTTCAAGCTAAAAATTTGTATAAAATACGAGTTGCAACCGGACTACCTAGTACTTCATATCAAATATTGAATTTGAAATACCATATTTGCTGCTTACAAAAAATTTTTTTCAAGCTAATCATTTGTTTACAATACAGGGCGCAGTTCATATTCCGAAAATTGAAATATCCGATGTAATTTTCATGCCTATGTTCCATATGAGTCTGACCTACGACGTTATATAGGACCATTAAAATCTTGTTCTCCCGAAAGTTCAATATATAGAGAAGTGGCCCTTAAATTGCTGGCGTCTTATAGGCCGGCATAGGCCTATATGCCTATAGGTTAGTGTTTATTTGGCTACTGAAAATTCAATGCCTGTTCGATAACTTGACTATTCCGGAAGTGTCTAGAGCCACATAAATGGGATAGATCACACTTAAGGCGGAGTCAGAAATATATTAATCACCGTATATGCTATATTGTCACTCAGTTCTCATGTAGGCCTACTTTAAATATAATAAGTATATTTAATACTGTATTGGAGGTGTCTTATAATAGATAGACTCCATAGGCCCACATAATACTCTTTATACAATATTGAAGTTGGAATACTATATTTGCTCCTCATAAGACGCACTTTTCAAGCTAATCATTTGTCTACAATACGGGGTGCAATAGATATAGAAAACACTCTATATCAAATACTGAAGCTGAAATACTATATTTGCTGCTTACAAGACGCATATTTCAAGCTAATCATTTGTCTACAATACGGGGTGCAATAGATATAGAAAATACTCTATATCAAATACTGAAGCTGAAATACTATATTTGCTGCTTACAAGACGCATATTTCAAGCTAATCATTTGTCTACAATACGGGGAGCAATAAGCGTAAATAAAAGTCTATGCTTATATAAGATATTAAAATTGCAATAATATATTTACTGCTTACAAGACGCACTAATAGGTCTATACATAATACCCCATATAACATGTTGAAGTTAGAATAATATATTTGCTGTTTATAAGACTCAATTTTCAAGCTAATCATTTGTCTACAATACAGGGTGCAATAGGCCTACATAAATCTATAAGCCTATGTAAGATATTGAAGTTGGAATACTATATTTGCTTGTTACAAAACGTACCTATAATTTTCAATCTAAAAATTTGTATAAATTATGGGGTGCAACAGGCCTACATAATACCCTATATCAAATATTGATTGTGAAATACAATATTTGCTGCTTACAAAAAACATTTTTTAAGCTAATCATTTGCTTACAATACAGGGTGCAATTCATATTCCGAAAACTGAAATGTCCAATGTAATTTTCGTGCCTATGTTCCATATGAGTCTGACGTATGACGTTATATAGGACAATTAAAATCTTGTTCTCCCGAAATTCAATATATAGAGAAGTGGTCCTTTAATTTCTAACGTTTTATAGGCCGGTATAGGCCTATATGCCTACAGGCTAGTGTTTATTTGGCTACTGAAAATTGAATGCGTGGTCGATAACTTGATTATTGCGGAAGTGTCTAGAGCCTCATTAATGGGATAGATCAGACTTAAGGGTGGATTCATTACTTCCGAAGACAGCATGACTGGCGTAGGACATGGAAAGTGCAACACATTATCTGATAATAGTGCGATAGGGTGATGCTAAAGACGTTTCGAGCCGGATCATAGAAAGCCAAATGCTACCAGGCGCCTTCTGAACTCCCTTCCACTAATCTCATCAGAGGTGAACGATCATCCACAGTGTTGTGAGTACGATGATCCCTCCCTGACGTTATAGATCTTTCCAATATCAGATATCACTATTCGTGGCACAAATTCCTGACGTTGCCATGTGGGTATCAGTTCCATACACTGACTGAAATCTAATGAGAATAGCTCTTCCCTCGTGAGGACTCGAAACAGTGCACATTTCGTTGCCTATCGCTAGAATAAGACATGGCTCTTTAGGTTTAGAATACGCATGCCGGCAAGGGACAATAATAGGATGATAGACTGGGTAATTTCATTGCTGAGCTGGGACATATGGAACGCTGAATTTATTAACAATTTATAGGATAATGTGCAGGAGAACACAGCTTCTTGGGTAGAGGAGATAATTATAAGGGGAATTTTTAACGCCAGTGATAAAACGATAAGTAGAAAAACATTAGACTCTCTGAAATAGGATATAGGCTATCAGGCGAAATTTACTAACTTTGATGGTATGATGATAGGCTAGAGATCTCCATTTCTAATGTTGAAACTCCCAATCCTCGATATATGCTAATGTGAAAGCAACATTTCTGAGCTGCTATATATATATATATATATATAATTTATTTATTTATTTATTTATTTATTTATTTATTTATTTATTTATTTATTTATTGATATATCATTCAGACGCTAAATAACCTAGATGTTGATACAGCTTTGTAAAATAACCCAAGAAAATAAAAAATACATATATGATGGAATGCATTATCTTCAATTATATCAGGATAAGCTGTAAATTGGTATTTATATTGTGGGAATATGTATGAAAATATCATTACCCCCGATGGTATATGGAGGCCTGTAGGAATGAATGACAAATAAAACCATAGCTACAACGATACCAGTTACCCAGCATTATCATTTGGAAACTTGCGCATGACGTAGTACAATATTACTATCAGTATTAGAACACTTGGTGGCAAAAATATAAAGGTTTAGCGTTTCAGAACTGTGAAGTTTGGAAATATTAAAGCGCCAACTAACATAGAATTGATTGTTCCAATGACAAGGAATAATCTATGATTTCAACACTCCTTTTTCTCATCTGAAATACATTCTAAGAGTAGGCCTACACATTTTTCAGTGACACCAAATCACTTCAATTAATTAGGTTCAGAATGAATTACTTTCAGAATTTTATTTACTGAATTTATAGCAAACTGAAACTAAATCCTTCGTCAGATTTCTGGAATTGAAAATGGGGAAATAATCGTTTAAATTATTTCCATACTTAGTTTATAACATATAAGATTGTGAAAGGAATCATGCTAAATTGTAGATATGGATATAAATTATATGTAATAATAGGTATATATAATACATAGAGGCTATAACTCTTCTTCTTAGAGCGATTTTATTTATTATAAATATGTAGAAATACACATCACTAGTTTCAATATCTGATATGAGAAAACGCGCATATTAATGTTGTTAACACTGAAGGAGTTTGTAAAGACGCTTGCGTCACGTTTGAACCCCTTCAAGAATACATGCTATTTTCAAGTAATTGTTAAAATTTATTCATACAGGGAAATGTCTTCACCTGTCACTGCAGAAAATATGCCTGAAAGTAATAAGAAGGTGCTGACGAAATCTGATGTATCGGGAAAGATGGATGAGAAAGAAGAACCTAAGACAGACATAACTAGAGAAGACATCCCTGAAAGTAGTGTGAGGAAGCCGACGAAGGCTGATTTATCGGTAAAGATAAACGTGTCAGGAAAACGGAAGGTGGAAAATGACCTGAGGCGAGCTGTATTAATCAAACTTTTTAACAGGTTAGTACTATATATAATTATATTGTAGCATATTTCGTGTATGTAAAGAATATAACTAATTTAAACAATTTCACTAAGCTTCTAAATATTATCAAGAGAAATTTTTATACAAATATTATTGCATACGTTTTGATATGTACCGGAAATCCAGTTTATTTCTAAGTAGTCTATTTCAGAGAATAAAGCATTTATCTCTTGAAATAGAAGCTCTTGATTATGATTTTATTGTTCAACATAACCTGGTCATTTGTCAGATATACAGGGACATCATTTTATTTTTACTAACATTTTTAATATTAAACTGGCTATAACTTTAGAGAACCGGAAACACAGATTTCTATCCGCTTCCACGACTGTAGTTCGATGATACTGGCGTAAAACGCAAACAAATGACTCCACTAGGTATAGGAGGGAAGAAAAGTAGATCATCCATTTACGTAAACTAGGATTTTGAGTTCTATAATTTGCATTAGGTTTTTTTTTAATCTTAATACAGTACTGTATTAAGAATAAGTGTTTTTACTCACGAACTGAGTTAGCCATACGAACGTATTCATAATGCAGTGTATATTATACTTTCTACAGCACATTAGCGTACAATATAGAGAATCAAGTTAAATTGAAAAATAATCATAATATGGATATTTAAACACATTTTTGAAAATGGTGGTCGTTCATTTCGATACAGGCTTCAGTTCTTTTGTGCATATTATCGCACTATAGACTATTGTACCTAATTCCAATTGCCAGTTTCGTCCTTCGTACTAGTAACTCATGTTGAAATAATTTTGTACCTACTCTATAAAAGAGTACCTTACGTACTGTAAATTCAATCTTCACTTCTGCCCGACCCGCACAGATAAAATTACTCAGACATGCTATCTACTGTCCGTCCAAATGGTTATACCGCAGGGTGGTAGAAAGGGAGGAAATCACGTGACAGTTAATTACTTAACGAGGCCCTTTTATTTAATTTCAAAGGCATTTTTTTCAAAGGCATATTGGTTCCGTTAAGTACAATATTAATTGAAAAATGAGTTCTATTCAGTCAATACTTAACATAAAACACAATAAAACATGTTATAATAACATTTACACAGATTTATTTAAGTTATTTTAAACAGTTAAATGGGTATAATATTACGTAGACGTCCAATTCCTAACAGAAATGAATGTAGGTACTCAGAAAAGAGCTAAGACAGCCCAACCACTAGCCTTTACAGGACATTTTACGTAGGAAAATGAACGACAGTACCTGTGCGAAAATGATTCAATATTGAAAGCTCTTTCATCACTGGAAAACGCGAATATGTTTTTGGAACGTACTGTTTACCCTGAACGTAAAGCAACTGTGACTGTATATGCTGTCTTGGTTCTGTGTGGAGGATGGTTGAACTGCATTAGTAGAAGGGGTGGGAGTGAAGTACATTGAAAAACTCAAGTACAATGAAAATTGAAGTAAAAATAAAATGATGTCCCTGTATATTAATCACCGTATATACTATATTGTTACTCAGTTCACATGTAGCTAGTTTAAATGTGATAAATTAAGTATATTTCATAATGTATTGGAAGTGTTTTATAATAGATAGAATCCATAGACCCACATAATACTCTTTATAAAATATTGAAATTGGAATACTATATTCGCTACTTACAAGACGCATTTTTTAAGCTTAACATTTGTCTACAATACGGGGTGCAATAGCCCTACATAATACACTATATCAAATATTGAATTTGGAATACTATATTTGCTACTTGTAAGACGCACTTTTAAAGCTAAACATTTGTCTGCAATACGGGGTGCAAAAGGCCTAAATAAAAATCTAGGCATTTATAAGATATTGAAGTTGAAATACGATATTTGCTGCTTACAAGAAGCACTTTTCAAGCTAATCATTCGTCTACAATACGGAGTTTAATTAGCCTACATATAAAATATTGAATTTGGAATACTATATTTGCTGCTTAAAAGACGCAATTTTCAAGCTAAACATATGTACACAATATGGGGTGAAACAGGCCTACATAATACTCTGTATCAAATATTGAAGTTGGAATACTATATTTGCTGTTTACAAAAAACTTTTCTCAAGCTATTCATTTGTCTACAATACGGGGTGCAGTTCATATTTCGAAAACTGAAATGTTCAATGTAATTTTCATGCATGTGTTTCATATGTGTCTGGCGTATGACATCATATAGGACCGTTGAAATTATGTTCACCCGAATGTTCAATATATAAGGAGTGTTTCTTAAATTGCTAGCGACTTATAGGCCGGCATAGGCCTATATGCCTACAGGCTGGTGTTTATTTGGCTACTGAAAATTCGATCCTTGGTCGATAACTTGACTATTCCGAAAGTGTCTAGAGCCACATAAATGGGATAGATCACACTTAAGGCGGGATTCATTACTTCCGATGACAGCATGACTGGCGTAGGACATGGAAACTGCAACTCATTATCTGATAATAATGCGATAGGGTGATGCTACAATGGTTTCACACCAGATCATAGAGAGCCAAATTCTACCAGCCGCGTTTGAACTCACTTCCACATATCTCTTCAGAGGTGAACTATCATCCACAGTGTGGTGAGTACGACGATCCCTCCCTGACGTTATAGGTCTTTTCGATATGAAATTTCGCTACTCGTGGCACAAATTCGTGACGTTGCCGGGTGGGTATCAGTTTCATACACTGGCTGAAATCTAATGAGAATAGTTCTTCCCTCGTGAGGACTCGAAACAGTGCTCATTTCTTTGCCTATCACTAGAATAAGACATGGCCCTTTAGGTTTAGACTGCGCAACAACGGCGAAAGACAATGATAAGGTGATAGACTGGGTAATTTCATTGCTGAGGTGAGTCATATGAAAGGCGGAATTTATTACCCAATTGATATGATATGTGCAGGAGAACTCAGCTTCTTGGGTAGAGGGCATATAAGGTGAATTCTTAACTGCAATGATAAGAGGATAAGTAGGATTATACTTTCTGAGAATGGAATACAGGCTATCAGGCGAAATTTACTAACTTTGATGGATAATGATAAGCTAGAGATCTCCATTTCTAATTTGTGAAACACCTAATCCTTGAGGTAGGCTGATATGAGAACAACACTTCTGAGCTGATATATATCAGGTGGAATGCATTATCTTCAATGATTATGCCAGGATAAGCTTTAAATTATTATTTATATTGAGGAAATATGTATGAAAAAATCATTACGCCCGATGGTGTATGGAGGTCTGTAGGAATGAACGGGAAAGAAAATCATAGCTACAGCAATTCCAGTCACCCTTCATTATCATTTTGAAACTTGCGCATTACGCAGTACAATAATACTATCAGGATTAAAATACTTGGAGCCAATAATATAAAGATTCAGCGTTTTAGACCTGTGAAGTTTGGAGATATTAAAGCGCCAGATAACATAGAATTGCTTGTTCGTCAGACAAGGAATAATCTATGCTTTCAGTACTCCTTTTGTACTTTTCTGAAATTTTTCTAGGACTAGGCCTACACCTTCTTCAGTGACACCAAATCAGTTTCGTTAAATAAGGTTCCGAAAGAATTCCTTTCAGAATGTGGACTGAATCATGCTAATATGTAGATATGGATATAAATTATGTGTAATAATTATATATATATATATATATATATATATATATATAACATATAGAGGCTATAATTCTTCTTCTTACAGTGATTATATTTACTATAAACATGTCAACAAGAAGACATTATGAAATATACATCACCAATTTCCGTACCTGATGTGAGAAAGTGCGCACATTAATGTTGATATTACTGAAGGGGTTTGTAAAGAGGCTTGCGTCACATTTTAACCCCTTCAAGAATGCATACTATTTTCAATTAATTGGTAAAATTCATACATACAGGAAATTGTATTCAGCTGTGCCTAAGGAATATAGGCCTAAAACTATTAGGCAGGGGCTGCCGATGGCTGATTTATCGGTAAAGGTGAATAGACGACAAAAGGAGACAGCAAAAAATGTCCCAAGTGGAACTTTGGCCATCAAACCTTTCTTCAGGTTAGTACTATATAAATATATTGTAGCATATTTCGTGTATGTAATGAATATAATTAATTTAAGATAATTTCACTTTGTTTCTAAATATTGCCAAGAGAATTTTTTTATACAAATATTATTGAATACGTTTTTATATGTACCGGAGAACCAGTTCCTTTCGAAGTAGTCAATTTTAGAAAATAAGGAATTTATCTCTTAAAATAGAAGCTGTTGACTATGATTTTATTGTTCAACATAACCTGGTCGTTAGTCAGAAATTTATTAATAATCGTGTATACTATACTGTCACTCAGTTCTCATGTACTTTATGTGTGATAAGTATGTTTCATACAGTACTGGAGGTGTTTTATAATAGATATAATTGGTTAAATTTGCTGCTTACAATACGCAATTTTCAAGGTAATCATTTGTCTACAATACGGGGTGCAATAGGCCTACATAATACTCTATATATTCAATATTGAAGTTGGAATGCTATATTTCGTTGGCTTAGTGGGCACATGTTGTAAGTACTAATTTCTTAATTTTTTAGAAAAACAAATTTTAATATTCAATACCCAATTTCACAACAATTAACATCTAATCTCAGAAAGTAAACATAACTTAAAAAAATGTGCATTGTCTGTTATTAATTTGCAGTCCAACAATACAGTCCTCTAACAATGCATTCAAATTAATCTTGTATGAAATAAATTTTTGTGTACACTTAACACATTTATCAAAGTAAATATGTTCACTTACCACTTTTCTGTATTATTAAATGAAATACAAATACGTTTAATAGAAGGCAATAATATTAATTTAACTTCAACAGTGCACTGAGAATATCTGGAACACACATTTGCTTAATTTTCATTTATCTTCTAATTCGTCTTCCTCCTCTGACACCTCTGAAATTTGGTTAGTAGTTGAAATACGTTCAATGAAATGTTTGTATTTCAGGGATCACTCTGCTCCGTTATTTACTTACAAATGTCTTTTATGGAACTGGGACGTTCATTTCCGTCCTCACATAGCCTGATATCGGTCCTTATTCTGAACAAGATTAATACAGTCCCTACCATCATATCCCACCTCCCTCAAATCCATTTTTATATTGTCCTCCCATCTACGTCTCGGCCTCCCCAAAAGTTTATTTCCCTCCGGTGTCCGAACTAACACTCTATATGCATTTCTGGATTCACCCATACATGCTACATGCCCTGAACATCTCAAACGTCTGGATGTAATATTCCTAATTATGTCATGTGAAGACTACAATGCGTACAATTCTACGTTTTGTAATTTTCTCCATTATCCTGTAACTTCATTCTTCTTAGCCACAAATATTTTCTTAAGCACCTTATTCTCGAACATCCTTAGCCTCTGTTCCTCTCTCTAAGTGAGAGTCCAACTTTCACAACTAAACAGAACATCTCGTAATATAACTGTTTTATCAATTCTAAATTTCAGGTTTTTTCATAGCGGACTGGATGACAAAAGCTTCTCAACCGAATTATAACAAGCATTTCCTATATTTATCCTCCCGAGTGTCAGTTACATTTGTTACTGTTGCTCGAAAATATTTGAACTTTGCCACCTCTTCAAAGGATAAATTTCCAACTTCTTTGTTATATTAATGTACTAATGATTATCTTTTTACGTCGTGTATTTACTCTTGTATATCTTTGAATTGATTATTCCTCAAACATCTCATTAATCTTTAACAGGATCCATTCTTTCATTAAGGTGCATTCTTGTACATAATTCATGTGAATTGTAACCTTGATCACAATTTTGTATTATAATTTTATTATTATTTATTGCTTATAAAATATGTATTTTGATTCCAACTATAACCCTAATATACCTCAGGGTCAAATAGGGTTTATTAAATTGGATTATAACAAAAAAATCCAATTTTTATATTTCTATTTCGTTCTATGTTCTGGTCACGAGACATAATCATACACTCTGTTCTGTATTAGTGATAAAAGACTTTTCTTCTTCTGTTCACTTACCGGCAATTTATTGCTGTACATTGATTTTAGAGAAACGTTAGACCAATTCACTAGGTTTTTCTCCTGCAGTCTTGTTCTTTTTTCTTTGGCTTATGTCAAATTAAAAAAATAATGTTCCTTCGAAGAGGTCATATTTGTACTGAATAATCTCTTTTGCTCTTCTGCACTCTGATCCATTTCATTTTCATCCACTATTTCTTTTTTTACCATCAAACGTTTCTGTAACATTATTTACTACGATCCTTGTCAGCTCCTTAAGCTCATAGAAGTCATCATAGTGCATTACAGTAACTTGATAAGGGGAAGCATTTCTTTTGCTGCTGAGATCAGAAGCGCCCATTCACGAGTGGTGTACACTTTCATGTGCTTCCTTTTACGTTCATTTGTTGCATGCATATTTTCGACTTCCCAGTAAGAATGTCCTGATTCTATAATTTCCTTCCGTTTTACCACATACAACATTGCAGTAGTGACGAACTGATTCCTGTTCTGTCCTCCACAAGTGTCACTGAATGTTGTTAAGTAAGTAACAGACACAGGCAAACTGTAAATTTATTTCAGCAGACAACAACCAATCTCTACACTGCCTTTTCTCCCACTACACTCGTTCTAAAGGAAACAAAACCCATCATTTTCTTGGTATCCATTATGGTGGAATTGTAAACATTAAGTTTACGTGTATAGTAAATGTCACATTCACCTGCATGAGGTACACTGAGAATAGCTTGCATATCGAAAGTGATGGATCTGAAGGTTATACCCCCATCTGCAATGGATTTTATATTGTCCTCGGATTTCATTTGCATTGCCTGATTTTCTCGTTTTTTGTGGTTGTCCCACTCTTCTTGTAAGGGCTCTGTATTACTGACTGTTTGATGTGCGTTGCATTTAAAGAATTGGTCCTTCTTTCGAATATGAAAGAACAGTGGTGGATCATTGATTTGAAAATACTTCGATAAACGAATTTAGAGACAGGTGTGACACTCCTTCCATGACGGTACTGGTCCCGATATAAGCGGTACATAAGTGCCAAATTCAAATCATGCGCTAAATACAGCTTTCAAGAATATTTACGACAGTAATGGACTCTAAACGAGGAAATGAATCAATAAGAGTTTTTATATGAAGATTTTGTTCTTTAGTGTGCTGATTGTCTTTGTGTTAAATTCAGTAACACTGCACTAGAAATAAAGCTTAGAACTGAAAATAATCATCTGTAGTTAAATCAACAATGAATGAAAATGCCACCAATCAAATCACAAATGTTGAATAAGTGTAGAAAAGTTTAACCTTAACAACACAAATGTTGGAACTGTGCACTTAACACATTTATCTATTGGTTCTTAAATACACAGAAGTGGCAAGCGCATTTATCACATTTGTGCACGTGGGCTACAGTAAATACAGCATCTTGCCAACTCAGAACTATTCACTTCTCACATTTGTACACAGTAAAGATACAATTTAGAGGACTCCGATTTTGTACTTAACTCTATTTGACCCAGAAATATACTTATCGCATGTGTGCACTAAGCCACCTATTTGCTGCTTAAAAGACGCACTTTTCAATGTAATCATGTGTCTACAATACGGGGTGCAATAGGCCTACACAATACTCTAGAGCTATATGAAGTACTGAAGATGGAATAATATATTTGCTCCTTACAAGCAATTTTCAAGCTAAACATTTGTATACAATACGGGGTTCAACAGAACTACATAATACTCTGTATCAAATATTGAAGTTGGAATACTATATTTGCTGCTTACAAAAAATATTTTTCAAGCTAATCATTTGTCTACAATACGGGGAGCAGTTCATATTCCGAAAACTGAAATGTCCAATGTAATTTTCATGTCTATGTTCCATATGAGTCTAGCGTACGTCATCATATAGGATCATTAAAATGATGTTCTCCCGAGAGTTCAGTAGGCATATACAGAGGAGTGTTCCTTAAATTGCTATCGTCTCATAGGCTGGCATAGGCCTATATGCCTACAGGCTAGTGTTTGTTTGGCTACTGAAAATTCAATGCATGGTCGATAACTCGACTATTCCGGAAGTGTCTAGAGCCTCATTTCTGGGACAGATCACACTTAAGGCGAGATTCATTACTTCCGACGATAGCATGACTGATGTGGGAAATGGAAACTGCAACTCATTATCTGATAATAGTCCGATGGGGTGATCCTACAATCGTTTCGAACCAGATCATAGAGAGCCAAATTCTATCAGCCGCATTTGACCTCACTTTCACATATCTCATCAGACGTAAACGATCATCCAACATATGGTGAGTACGACGATCCCTCCCTGACGTTATAGGCCTAGGTCTTTTCGATATGAGATTTCGCTACTCGTGGCAAAAATTCGTAACGTTGCCGGGTGGGTATCAGTTCCATACACTGGCTGAAATCTAATGAGAATATTTCTTCCCTCGTGAGGACTCGAAACAGTGCTCATATCGTTGCCTAGTGCTAGAATATGACATGGCCCTTTAGGTTTAGAATATGCAACAACGGCCAGGGACAATGATAGTATGATAGACTGGGTAATTTCATTGCTGAGCTGGGACATATGGAACGCTGAATTTATTACCCAATTGTTAGGATAATGTGCAGGAGAACTCAGTCTCTTGGCTAGAGGACATATAAGGTGAATTTTTTTAAACCAATGATAATACGATTAGTAGGATATCATTATACTTTCTAAGATGGGATATAGGCTATCAGGTGAAATTTACGAACTTTGATGTATTGATATCTCCATTTCTAATATGTGAAACACCTAATCCTCGAGATAGGCTGCAATAAAAACACTTCCGAGCTGATATGTATATATATATATATATATATATATATATATATATATATATATATACATATATACATATATAAGGTGGAATGCATTATCTTCAATGATATCAGGATAAGCTGTAAATTGTTATTTATATTGTGGGAATATGTATGAAAAAATTACTACACCTGAAAGTAGACCTATATGGAGAACTGTAGGAATGAATGACAATGAAAACCATAGCTACAATGTTTCCAGTCACCCTTCATTATCATTTTGAAACTTGCGCATTACGCAATACAATATTTATATCTGGATTATAATACTTGTTGTCAGAAATATAAAGATTTTGCGATACAGAGCTGTGAAGTTTGGAAATATTAAAGCGCCAGATAACATAGAAATGATTGTTTTTTTTTTTTTGACAAGGAATAAACTATACTTTCAGTATTGCTTTTGTTCTTGTCTGAAATGCATTGTAAGGGTAGGCCTACACTTTCTTCAGTGACACCAAACTTTTTCAGTTAATTAGGTTCCGGACGAATTACTTCCAGAATTTTATTTACTGAATTTATAGAAAACTGTAACTAAATGATTCGTCAGATTTCTGGAATTGAAGATGGAGAAATAATCGTTAAAAGGATTTCGCTGCTTAGTTTGTAACATAGAACAATGGGAAATGAATCATGCAAATATGTAGATATGGATATACTGTAAATTATATGTAGTTATTTATATATATATATATATATATATATATATATATATACATACATATACATATATATAGAGGCTATAACTCGTGTTCTTAGAGCGATTATATTTAATATAAATATGTATAAAAGAAGAAATTATTAAAATTACATCACCAATTTCCGTATCTATTGTGAGAAAATGTGCACATTAATTTTGGTAATACTGAAGGAGTTTGTAAAGACGCTTGCGTCATGTTTGAACCCATTCAAGAATAGGCCTACATACTATTTTCAAGTAATTGGTAAAATTCATACATACAGGGAAATCTCTTCATCTGTAACTACAGAAGACATGCCTGAAAGCGATCAGAACATGCCGAAGAAGGCCGATTTATCGGTAAAGAAGAATAACCGAGAAATACCGAAGACAAAAAATGACCCAAGGCCAACTTTGGCTGTCTCGAGTTTAAACAGGTTAGTACTATATAAATATATTGTAGCAATTTTCGTGTATGTAATGAATATAATTAATTTAAGACAATTTCACTTAGTTTCTAAATATTTCCAAAAGAATTTTTTATAGTAATATTATTGCATACGTTTTGACATGTACCGGAAAACCAGTTTCTTTCTAAGTAGGCTATTTCAGAAAATAACTGAATTATCTCTAAAAATAGAAGCTGTTGACAATGATTTTATTGTTCAACATAACCTGGTCGTTAGTCAGTTATATATTAATTACCGTATAATATTGTCACTCAGTTTTCATGTAACTACATTAAATGTGATAAGTATTTTTCTTACAGTTTTGGAGGTGTTTTATAATAGATAGAATTCATAGGCCCACATAATACTATTTATAAAATATTGAAGTTGGAATACTATATTTGCTCCTTAAAATACGCACTATCCAAGCTAAAAATTTGTCTACAATACGGGTTGCAATAGTCCTAAATATAACTCTTGGCCTTTATAAGGTATTAAAATTGGAATTATATATTTACTGCTTACAAGACGCACTAATAGGTCTACATAATACTCCATATAACATATTGAAGTTAGAATACCATGTTTGCTGCTTATAAGACGCACTTTTCGAGCTAATCATTTGTCTACAATAAGGAGTCTAATAGATATACATAATACTCTATATCAAATACTGAATTTGGAATACTATATTTGCTGCTTACAAGACGCACATCAAGCTAATCATTTGTCTACAATACGGGGTGCAATAGGCCTACATAAAACTATAGGCCTATGTAAGATATTGAAGTTGGAATACTATATTTGCTTCTTACAAAAAGTACCGGTAAATTTCAAGCTAAAAAGTTTATAAAATACGGGGTTCAACAGGCCTACATAATACTCTATATCAAATATTGAATTTGAAATACAATATTTGCTGCTTACAAAAAACATTTTTCAAGCTAATCATTTGCTTACAATACAGGGTGCAATTCATATTCCGAAAACCGAAATGTCCAATGTAATTCCCATTCCTATGTTCCATATGAGTCTGACGTATGGCGTTATATAGGACCATTAAAATCTTGTTCTCCCGAAAGTTCAATATATAGAGAAGAGGTCCTTTAATTGCTAGCGTTTTATAGGCCGTTATAGGCCTATATGCCTACAGCCTAGTGTTTATTTGGCTACATGCTTGGTCGATAGCTTGACTATTGCGGAAGTGTCTAGAGCCACATAAATGGGATAGATCACATTTAAGGCGGGATTTAATACTTCCCACGACAGCATGACTGGCGAAGGACATGGAAAGTACAAATCAATATCTGATAATAGTGCGATAGGGTGATGCTACTGCCGTTTCGAAACAGATGATACAAAGCCAAATTCTACCAGCCGGGTTCTGAACTCTCTTGCACATATCTCATTAGAGGTGAACGATTATCCACAGTGTGGTGAGTACGACGATCCCTCCCTGACATTATAGGTCTTTCCGATATCAGATTTTGGTACTCGTGGCACAAATTCGTGACGTTGCCGTTTGGGTAGCATTTCCATACACAGGCTGAAGTCTAATGAGAATAGCTCTTCACTCGTGTAGACTCCAAACAGTGCTCTTTTCGTTGCCTATCGTTAAAATAAGACTTGGTCCTTTAGGTTTAGAATACGCATGCCGGCAAGAGACAATGATAGGATGATAGATTGGATAATTTCATTGTTGACCTATGACATATGGAACGCTGAATTTATTAACCAATTGATAGGATAATGTGCAGGAGAGCTCAGCTTCTTGGGTAGAGGACATATATTATAAGGTGAATTGTTAACGCCAATGATAAAACGATAAGTAGAAAAACATTAGACTCTCTGAGATATGATATAGGCTATCAGGCGTTCCATTACTCTTTCATCGTATGATGACGCAGAATATCTGCATGGAAATAGCATATGTACTTCGGTACATTAAAGTAATATATATGAAATTTACTAACTTTGATGATATGATAATAGGGTAGAGATCTCCATTTCTAATGTTGAAACACCTAATCCTTGAGATAGGCTGATATGAGAGCAACATATCTGAGCTGATATATATATATATATATATATGTATATGTGTGTGTGAGTAAGATGGAATGAATTCAATTATATCATGATAAGCTCTAAATTATTATTTATATTGTGGGAATATGTATGAAATATTTATTACTCCCGATGGTATATAGAGGCCTATAGGAATGAATTACAAAGGAAACCATAACTACAACGATTCCAATCACTCTTCATTATAATTTTGAAACTCGCTCATTATGTAATACAATATTTCTACCAGGATTAAAACACTTGGTGGCAAATATATAAAGATTTTGCGATTCAGACCTGTGAAGTTTGGAAATATTAAAGCGCCAGATAACATGGAATTGATTGTTGCCATGACAAGGAGTAATTTAAGCTTTCAGGACTCCTATGTTCTTATCTGAAATGCATTGTAAGAGTAGGCCAACACTTTTTTCACTGACAACAAATCTTTTCAGTTAATTGGGTTCCGGACGATTTAATTTCAGAATTTTATTTATTGAATTTATAGCAAACTGTAACTTAGTGATTCGTCAGATTTCTGGAATTGAATATGGGAAAATAATCGTTAAAAAATTTCATAGAAGAATGGGAAATGAATCATGCAAATATGTATATATATATATATATATATATATATATATATATATATATATATATATATATATATATATATAGAGGCTAAAACTCTTCTTTTTAGAGCGATTATATTTAATATAAGTATAAAAGAAGAAATTATTAAAATTACATCACCTATTTACATATCTATTGAGAGAAAATGCGCACATTAATTTTGGTAACACTGAAGTAGTTTGTAAAGACGCTTGCGTCATGTTTGAACCCCTTCAATTATAGGCCTACATACTATTTTCAAGTAATTGGTAAAATTCATACATACAGGGAAATCTCTTCAGCTCTAACTACAGAAGACATGCCTGAATGTGATCAGAAAATGCCGACGAAGGCTGATTTATCGGTAAAGAACAATGACCGAGAAAAGCGGAAGACAAAAAATGACCCAAGGCCAACTTTGGCGGTCACACGTTTAAACCTGTTAGTGCTATATTAATATATTGTAGCATATTTCGTGGATGTATTGAATATAATTAATTTAAGACAATTTCGCTTAGTTTCTAAATATTGCCAAGAGAATTTTTTATACAAATATTATTGAAAAAGTTTTGATATGTACCGGAGAACCAGTTTCTTTCGAAGTAGTCAATTTCAGAAAATAACGAATTTATCTCTTAAAATAGAAGCTGTTGACTATGATTTTTATTGTTCAACACAACCTGGTCGTTAGTCAGAAATTTATTAATAATCGTGTATACCATACTGTCACTCAGTTCTTATGTACTTTATATCTGATAAGTATGTTTCATACAGTTTCAGAGGTGTTTTATAATAGATAGAATTCATAGGCCCACATAATACCCTTTATAAAATATTCAAGATGGAACACTATATTTGCTCCCTAAAAGACGCACTTTCCAAGCTAAAAGTTTGTATAGAATACGGGGTGCAATAGTCCTAAATAAAACTCCTGGCCTATATAACATATTAAAATTGGAATAATATATTTACTGCTTACAAGATGCACTAATAGGTCTACGTAATACTCCATATAACATATTGAAGTTGGAATACAATATTTGCTGCTGGTAAGACGCACTTTTCAAGCTAATCATTTGTCTATAATACGGGGTGCAATAGATATACATAATATTCTAATATATCAAATACTGAATTTTGAATAGCCTACTATATTTGCTGCTTACAAAAAACATTTATCAAGCTAAACATTTGTCTACAATACGGGGTGCAATAGATATACATAATACTCTAATATATCAAATACTGAATTTGGAACACTATATTTGCTGCTTACAAAAAATATTTCTCAATCTAATCATTTGTCTACAATACTGGGTGAATTAGATATACATAATACTATGATATCTCAAATACTGAATATGGAATACTGTATTTGCTGCTTACAAAAAACATTTCTCAAGGTAATCATTTGTCTACAATACGGGGTACAATAGGCCTTTATAATGCTATAGGCCTATG
The DNA here is from genome assembly GCF_040183065.1 of Periplaneta americana. NCBI lineage: Eukaryota > Metazoa > Arthropoda > Insecta > Blattodea > Blattidae > Periplaneta > Periplaneta americana. Next base: position 48,844,631 of record NC_091126.1, read on the forward strand.
TAAGATATTGAATTTGGAATACTATATTTGCTGCTTACAAGACGTACCGGTAATTTTCAAGCTAAAAATTTTATAAAATGCGGGGTGTAACTGGCCTACATAATACTCTATATCAAATATTGAATTTGTAATACTATATGCTGCTTACAAAAGAAATTTTTTAAACTAATCATTTGCTTACAGGGTGCAGTTCATATTCCGAAAACTGAAATATCCAATGAAATTTTCATGCCTATGTTCCATATGAGTACGACGAACCCTCCCTGACGTTATAGGTTTTTCCGATATCAGATTTTGCTACTCGTGGCACAAATTCGTGAGGTTGCCATGTAGGTATCAGTTCCATACACTGGCTGAAATCTAAAGAGATTAGTTCTTCCCTCGTGAGGACTCGAAACAGTGCACTTTTCGTTGCCTATCGCTAGAATAAGACATGGCCCTTTATTTTTGGAATACGCATGACGGCGAGGGACAATGATAGGATGGTAGATTGGGTAATTTCATTGCTGAGCTGGAACATATGAAACTCAGAAATTATTAAACAATTGCAAGGTTAATATGCAGGAGAACTCAGCTTCTTGGGTAGAGGACATATAAGGGGAATTTTTAACTCCAATGATAAGAGGATAAGTAGGAAAACATTATACTTTCTAAGATGGGATATAGGCTATCAGGCGAAATTTACTAACTTTGATGAATGATGATAGGCTAGAGAACTCCATTTCTAATGAGTGAAACACCTAATCCTCGAGATAGGCTGATATGAGAACAACACTTCTCAGCTGATATATATTTGGTGCAATGCATGATCTTCAATGTTATCAGGATAAGCTCTAAATTATTATTCATATTGTGGGAACATGTATGAAAATATCACTACGCCCGATGGTATATGGAGGCCTATAGGAATAATTGACAAATAAAACCATAGCTACAACGATACCAGTTACCCAGCATTGTCATTTGGAAACTTGCAAATGACGTAGTACAATATTACTATCAGGATTAAAACACTTGGTGGCAAAAATATAAAGATTTAGCGTTTCAGACCTGTGAAGTTTGGAAATAATAAAGTGCCAGCTAACATAGAATTGATTGTTCCAATGACAAGGAATAATCTATGCTTTCAATACTCCTTTTTGTTTTCTGAAATGCATTCTAAGTGTAGGCCTACACCTTTTTAAGTGACACCAAATCAGTTCAATTAATTAGGTTCCCAATGGATTACTTTCAGAATTTATTTACTGAATTTATAGCAAACTGAACCTAAATCCTTCGTCAGATTTCTGGACTTGAAGATGGGGAAATAATCGTTTAAAATATTTCCCTACTTAGAATGTGGGCTGAATCATACTAATGTATAGATATGGATATAAATTATATGTAATAATATGTATATATAATACATAGAGGCTTTAAGTCTACTTCTTAGAGCGATTTTATTTACTATAAATATCTAGAAAGGAAGAAATTATTAAATACACATCACCATTTTCCATATCTGATGAGAGAAAATGCCCATATTAATGTTGATAACACTGAAGGAGTTTGTAAAGACGCTTGCGTCACGTTTGAACCCCTTCAAGAATACATGCTATTTTCAAGTAATTGTTAACATTTATTCATACAGGGAAATTTCTTCAGTTGTTACGGCAGAAAATATGCCTGAAAGTAATAAGAAGGTGCTGACGAAATCTGATGTATCGGGAAAGATGGATGAGAAAGAAGAATCGAAGACAGATTTAACTACAAAAGATATGCCTGAAAGTAGTGAGAGGAATCCGACGAAGGCTGATTTATCGGTAAACATGAGCGAGTCAGATAAACGGGAGGCGGAAAATGACCTATGGCGAGCTGAATTGATCAAACGTTTTAACAGGTTACTACTATACATAATTATATTGTAGAATATTTCGTGTATGTAAAGAATATAATTCATTAAAGACAATTTCACTTAGTTTATAAATATTGCCAAGAGAATTTTTATACAAATATTATTGCATACGTTTTGATATGTATCGGAGAACCAGTTTCTTTCTAAGTAGTCTATTTCAGAGAATAACGCATTTATCTCTTGAAATAGAAGCTCTTGATTGTGGTTTTATTGTTCAACATAACCTGGTCATTTGTCAGATATATATTAATCACCCTATATACTATATTGTTACTCAGTTCTCATGTAGCTAGTTTAAATGTGATAAATTAAGTATATTTGATAATGTATTGGAGGTGTTTTATAATAGATAGAATTCATAGGCCCATATAATACTCTTTATAAATTATTGAAATTGGAATACTATATTCGCTACTTTCAAGACGCATTTTTCAAGCTTAACATTTGTCTACAATACGGGGTGCAATAGCCCCACATAATACACTATATCAAATATTGAATTTGGAATACTATATTTGCTTCTTGTAAGACGCACTTTTAAAGCTAAACATTTGTCTGCAATACGGGGTGCAAAAGGCCTAAATAAAAATCTAGGCGTATATAAGATATTGAAGTTGAAATACGATATTTGCTGCTTACAAGAAGCACTTTTCAAGCTAATCATGCGTCTACAATACGGAGTTCAATTAGCTTACACAATAATCTAGTTCTATATAAAATATTGAATTTGGAATACTATATGAGGAGCATCGTTTCAAAACGTATTAAGTCCCCCAGTGGACGAAATTAAATTGGTTACTTTCTATTAATTTATCTTTCATGCTCTGAAGTCTGATGGTTCCAAGTCGTCATATTTGTAAACTGTTAAACCAGTACTTAAAAATGGTTTTGTGTAGTGTTTTGAAAACTTCTCCGGTTTACGAGTAATCCAGTTTTTCGTCGTTCGTGTAAAAAAAATTGCAAGGGGTATATAATACGTTTTGAAACGATGCTCCTCATATTTGCTGCTTAAAAGACGCAACTTTCAAGCTAAACATATGTATACAATACGGGGTTCAACAGGCCTACATAATACTCTGTATCAAATATTGAAGTTGGAATACTATATTTGTTGCTTACAAAAAAAAATTTCTCAAGCTAATCATTTGTCTACAATACGTGGTGCAAATCATATTCCGAAAACTGAAATGTTCAATGTAATTTTCATGCATGTGTTTCATATGAGGCTGGCGTATGACATCATATAGGACCATTAAAATTATGTTCTCCCGAATTTTCAATACTTATATAGAGGAGTGGTCCTTAAATTGCTAGCGTCTTATAAGCCGGCATAGGGCAATATGCCTACTGGCTAGTGTTTATTTGGCTACTGAAAACTCAATGCGTGGTCGATAACTTGACTATACCGGAAGTGTCTAGAGCCACATAAATGGGATAGATCTCACTTAAGGCGGGATTCATTATTCCGATGACAGCATGACTGGCGTAGGACATGGAAACTGCAATTATTATCTGATAATAGTGCGACAGGGTGATGCTACAGTCGTTTCGCACCAGATCATAGACAGCGAAATTCTACCAGCCGCCTTCTGACCTTTCTACCACATATCTCATCAGAGGTGAACGATTTTCCACCGTGTGGTGAGTACGACGATCCCTCCCTGACGTTATAGGTCGTTCCGATATCAGATTCACTACTCGTGGCACAAATTCGTGACGTTGCCGTGTGGGTATCAGTTCCATACATTGGCTGAAATCTAATGAGAATATTTTTTTTTCCTCGTGAGGACTCGAAAGAGTGCTCATTTCGTTGACTATCGCTGGAATAAAACATGGACCTTTATTTTTAGAATACGCATGACGGCAAGGGAGAATGAAAAGATGATAGACTGGGTAATTTCACTGCTGATCTGGGACATATGAAGCGCTGGATTTATTAACCAATTGATAGGATAATGTGCAGGAGAACTCAACTTCTTGGGTAGAGGACATATAAGGTGAATTTTTAACTCCAATGATAAGAGGATAAGTAGGAAAACATTATACTTTCTGAGAATGGAATACAGGCTATCAGGCGAAATTTACTAACTTTGATGAATAATGATAAGCTATAGATCTCCATTTCTAATTTGTGACACACCTAATCCTCGAGGTAGGCTGATATGAGAACAACAATTCTGAGCTGATATATATCAGGTGCAATGCATTATCTTCAATGATAATATCAGGATAAGCTTTAAATTATTATTTATATTGTGGAAATATGTATGAAAAAATCATTACGCCCGATGGTGTATGGAAGTCTCTAGGAATGAACGGGCAAAGAAAATCATAGCTTCAGCGATTCCAGTCACCCTTCATTATCATTTTCAGATTTGCGCATTACGCAGTACAATAATACTATCAGGATTAAAATACTTGGTGCCAATAATATAAAGATTCAGCGCTTTAGACCTGTGAAGTTTGGAGATATTAAAGCGCCAGATAACACACAATTGCTTGTTCGTCTGACAAGAAATAATCTATGCTTTCTTTACTCCTTTTGTTCTTTTGTGAAATGCATTCTAGGACTAGGCCTACACTTTCTTCATTGACACCAAATCAGTTTAAATAGATAAGGTTCCGAAAGAATTCCTTTCAGAATTTTGTTTACTGAATTTATAGCAAACTGAAACTAATGCTTTGTCAGATTTCTGGAATTGAAGATGGGGAAATAATCGTTCAATATATTTCCCTACTTAGTCTATAACATAGAATAATGTGGAATGAATCATGCTAATATGTAGATATGGATATAAATTATATGTAATAATTATATATAAAGCACATAGAGGCTATAATTCTTCTTCTTAGAATGATTATATTTACTATAAATATGTAAACAAGAAGACATTATTAAATATACATCACCAATTTCCGTACCTGACGTGAGAAAATGCGCACATTAATGTTGATATTACTGAAGGGGTTTGTAAAGAGGCTTGCGTCACATTTGAACCCCTTCAAGAATGTATACTATTTTCAAGTAATTGATAAATTCATACATACAGGGAATTGTATTCAGCTGTGCCTGAGGAATATAGGCCTAAAACTATTAGGCAGGGGCTGCCGATGGCTGATTTATCGGTAAAGGTGAATAGACGACAAGAGGAGACAGCAAAACATGACACAAGTGGAACTTTGGCCATCAAACCTTTCTACAGGTTAGTACTATATAAATATATTGTAGCATATTTCGTGTATGTAATGTATATAATTAATTTAAGACAATTTCACTTTGTTTCTAAATATTGCCAAGAGAATTTTTTATACAAATATTATTGAATACGTTTTTATATGTACCGGAGAACCAGTTTCTTTCGAAGTAGTCAATTTTAGAAAATAAGGAATTTATCTCTTAAAATAGAAGCTGTTGACTATGATTTTATTGTTCAACATAACCTGGTCGTTATTCAGAAATATATTAATAATCGTGTATACTATACTGTCACTCAGTTCTCATGTACTTTATGTGTGATAATTATGTTTCATACAGTACTGGAGGTGTTCTAAATGGATAGAATTGATTATATTTGCTGCTTACATTATGCACTTTTCAAGCTAATCATTTGTCTACAATGCGGGGTGCAATAGGCCTACATAATATTCTATATATTCAATACTGAAGTTGGAATACTATATTTCATAGGTTTAGTGGGCACATGTTGTAAGTACTAATTTCTTAATTTTTGAGAAAAACAAATTTTAATATTCAATACCTAATTACACAACAATTAACATCTAATCTCAGAAAGTAAACATAAGTTAAAAAATGTGCATTTTCTGTTATTAATTTGCTGTCCAACAATACAGTCCTCTAACAATGCATACAAATTAATCATGTATTAAATAAATTGTTGTATACACTTAACACATTTTTCAACAGTAATCTCACTAGACGTTTTGATTTATCCAGAGAAAATCAAAACTCGAGTGGGATTTAATTGACTATTACACGATTAGAAGAAAGTATATAAAGATTAGAAGTAACGAAGTTCTCCAGTACAATAAAATATTAATTGACTTACGAAAATACAACTGCCTTCAAATGTATTATTGTACCATCTCAACATTACAAATATTACGCTAGATGCATGCTAGATGGCAGTAGTGAGCAATGCCTTCTCGTGGAGAAGTTCTCGATCTACACGTATACACGATGGCAATGTTACTAGTCAAGAAGGCTTTGTTGATTCAGTTTCATTTTTATTATCAAAACAGTTGCATTCCACTTCAATTATCCGAATCCCAGTAATCAACGTCACTTGACAGATGATTTTCAAAAAATCTTAATATTAAACAATCTCTGATACGTGACTAGATTCATCAGATTTTTGTTTCTTAAATCATTTGGTTACTATCCCTCCTGGAATAATGAAAGTAGTATCTCGTACTCATCTCTTTTGTCTCTCTTTAATTTTGAAAGTTTGCAGCACAGAAGAAATAATATTGATATAAAATGCCTCCATAATTTATTAACAAGTTCTGTAAATAGTCATCTACTGTCCAGGATAGCAATACATGTACCAAGAGAGAACTATAGGACCAGTAAAACATTTAATTTAAACTATGCTAGGACATGTTATTATAAGTACTCTCCACTTCTTAGAATCTGTTCCTTCTATAATAAACTGAGCAATATTGACATCTTTCAGGATAGAACCACACTCATGAGAGAAATAAATACCGGTAGCGTTCAAAACACTCCATAAGTATTTTGCTAATAAATAGGTCTTAACTGGTTTGCATATTGTATATTTGGTCTTCCTTCTCAAATTATTTCATATCAATTATCATTACGAACTCGCTCCTAATTCTGACTTAACATAGGTCTAGTCCCTCATCAGTTGTTGTATTATTGTTACTAATCTGTGACTAGCTATTTGCATTTCATGTTTTCTTCATACTGTAAATACTTTTGTTTTTGTTACCCGATATTTACATGTAATATTTGCTTAATACCTTTTGTTGAGTAGTATTGGATTGTAACTGATTAAATTTAAATACCATTATTATATGTATCACTACTGTTATTTTCATTTTATCTACTCTGTAATTACATTGTTGAGTGAATTCAATAAATGAATAAATAAATAAATAAATAATATCATATAGCAGAAGCTATGACATAACCTAAATAATATACTGTACACAAGTGTTAGAAAAGTTTTAATTAACGACGATGACATAAAAAATAAACATGAATAATATTAAAAGGAATAATTATTGAATGTACAATTTCCAAATTTGAATGTGGTTGGTGGCTCAATTGATGTTATATTGGACGTGTGCGTAATAGAAGTGGAACTCGTTGATTTAGGCCTACATGGTGTATTCAACTTATTCAGGATTTCCGAATGAATAATTTTAAAAGGAATTATTATTGAATGTACAATTTTCAAATTTGAATGTGGTTGGTGGTTCAATTGATGTTATATTGGACGTGTGCGTAATAGAAGTGGAACTCGTTGATTTAGGCCTACATGGTGTGTTCAAATTATTGAGGATTTCCGAATGGTGCTCTTCATTTATTTGTAAATCGGATTTCAGAAGATGCATAGGTATGATCAGTGATTTTTTATTAATTTCTGTTCTTGAATGCCAATGCGAGTTATATATGAAACTGCTGTGCATCGACTGGAGTGGTTTGTAATTTTATGTATGTATTTTTTTTTGACGTCCAGACCAGCGCAGTTTCAAATGTTGGCAAACAAAGAAACAAATGCTAGGGACGCGATAAAATTAAACAAATGCTAGGGACGCGATAAAATTTAACAAATGCTAGGGACGCGATAAAATTTAACAAATACTAGGGACGCGATAAAATTGTGCGATAAGCAGCCATGATTGGTTGAAATACGTCCTTTCATACCGTTTTATTGGTCAAAAGTATTATGACGTAGTAAGAGTGTAATAGTCAAAGTAAATACTGTATGTTCACTTACCACGTTTGTGTATTATTAAATGAAATACAAATACATTTAATAGAAGGCAATAATATTAATTTATCTTCAAAAGTGCACTGAGAATATCTGGCACACACATTTGCTTAATTTTCATTTATCTTCTAATTCTTCTTCCTCCTCTGAGACCTCTGTAAGTTGGTTAGTAGTTGAAATACGTTCACTGAAATGTTTGTATCTCAGGGATCACTCTGCTCCGTTATTTATTACAAATGTCATTCAAGGAACTCGGAGGTTCATTTCCGTCCTCACATAAGCCTAACATCGGTCCTTATTCTGAGCAAGATTAATCCAGTCCCTACCATCATATCCCACCTCCCTCAAATCCATTTTTATATTGTCCTCCCATCTACGTCTCGCCTCCCCAAAAGTTTCTTTCCCTCCGGTCTCCGAATTAACACTCTATATACATTTCTGGATTCACACATACATGCTACATCCCCTTGCACATCTCAAACGTCTGGATGTAATGTTCCTAATTATGTCACGTGAAGAATACAATGCGTAGGCCTACAATTCTATGTTATGTAACTTTCTCCGTTCACCTGTAACTTCATTCTTCTTAGCCACAAATATTTTCTTAAGCACCTTATTCTCGAACATCTTTAGCCTCTGTTCCTCTCTCAAAGTGAGAGTCCAAGTTTCACAACCAAACAGAACAACTCGTAATATAACTGTTTTATCAATTCTAACTTTCAGGACTTTTCATAGCAGACTGGATGACGAAAGCTTCTTAACCGAATAATAACAAGAATTTCCTATATTTATCCTCCCGAGTGTCAGTTACATTTGTTACTGTTGCTCGAAAATAATTGAACTTTAACACCTCTTCAAAGGATAAATTTCCAATTTTTATATTTACATTTCGTACTATGTTCTGGTCACGAGACATAATCATACATTCTGTTCTATAGTAGTGATAAAAGACTTTTCTTCTTCTGTTCACTTACCGGAAATTTGTAGCTGAAAGTTGATTTCAGAGAAACGTTAGACCAATTCAATAGGTTTTTCTCCTGCAGTCTTGTTTTTTTTTTCTTTGGCTTATGCCAATTAAAAAAAAAATGTTTCTTCTAAGAGGTCATATTTCTACTGAATAATCTCTTTTGCTCTTCTACACTCTGATCCATTTCATTTTCATCCACTTTATCTTTTTTACCATCAAACGTTTCTGTAACATTATTTACTATGTTCCTTGTCAGCTCCTTAAGCTCATAGAAGTCATCATAGTGCATTACAGTAACTTGATAAGGGGAAGCATTTCTTTTGCTGCTGAGATCAGAAGCGCCCATTCACGAGTGGTGTACACTTTCATGTGCTTCCTTTTACGTTCATTTGTTGCATGCATATTTTCGACTTCCCAGTAAGAATGTCCTGATTCTATAATTTCCTTCCGGTTTACCACATACAACATTGCAGTAGTGGCGAACTGATTCCTGTTCTGTCCTCCACAAATGTCACTGAATGTTGTTAAGTAAGTAACAGACACAGGCAAACTGTAAATTTATTTCAGCAGACAACAACCAATCTCTACACTGCCTTTTCTCCCACTACACTCGTCCTAAAGGAAACAAAACCCATCATTTTGCTGGTATCCATTATGGTGGAATTGTAAACATTAAGTTTACGTGTATAGTAAATGTCACATTCACCTGCATGAGGTACACTGAGAATAGCTTGCATATCGAAAGTGATGGATCTGAAGGTTATACCCCATCTGAAATGGATCTTATATTGTCCTCGGATTTCATTTGCGTTGCCTGATTGTCTCGTTTTTTTGTGGTTGTCCCACTCTTCTTGTAAGGTCTCTTTATTACTGACTGTTGGATGTGCGTTGCATTTAAAGAATTGGTCCTTCTTTCGAATATGAAAGAACAGTGGTGGATCATTGATTTGAAAATACTTCGATAAACGAATTGAGAGACAGGTGTGACACTCTTTCCATGACGGTATTGGTTCCCATATAAACGGTACATAAGTGCCAAATTCAAATCATGTGCTAAATACAGCTTTCAAGGATCTTTACGACAGTAATGTACTCTAAACGAGGAAATGAATCAATAAGAGTTTTTATATATAGGTTTTGTTCTTTAGTGTGCTGATTGTCTTTGTGTTAAATTCAGTAACACTGCACTAGAAATAAAGCTTAGTACTGAAAATAATCATTTGAAGTTAAATCAACAATGAATGAAAACGCCACCAATCAAATCACAAATGTTGGAAATGTGTACAAACGTTTAACCTTAACAACACAAATGTTGTAACTGTGCACTTAACACATTTATCTATTGGTTCTTAAATAGACAGAAGTGGCAAGCGCATTTATCACGTTTGTGCATGTGGGCTACAGTAAATACAGCATCTCGCCAATTCAGAACTATTCACTTGTCACATTTGTACACAGTAAAGATACAACTTAGAGGACTCCGATTTTGTACTTAACTCTATTTGACCCAGAAATCTACTTATCACATGTGTGCACTAAGCCACCTATTTGCTGCTTAAAAGACGCACTTTTCAAACCAAACATTTTTCTACAATACGGGGTGCAATAGGCCTACACATTACTTTAGACCTATATGAAATACTGAAGCTGGAATACTTACAAGCAATTTTCAAGCTAAAAATTTGTATACAATACGGGGTGCAACAGAACTACATAATACTCTGTATCAAATATTGAAGTTGGAATACTATATTTGCTGCTTACAAAAAACATTTTTCAAGCTAATCATTTGTCTACAATACGGGGTGCAGTTCATATTCCGAAAACTGAAATGTCCAATGTAATATTCGTGCATAGTTTCATATGAGTCTAGCGTACGACATCATATAGGATCATTAAAAGTATCTTCTCCCGAGAGTTCAATAGGCATATATAGAGGAGTGTTCCTTAAATTGCTATCGTCTCATAGGCTGGCATAGGCCTATATCCCTACACGCTAGTGTTTGCTTGGCTATTGAAAATTCAATGCGTGGTCGATAACTTGTCTATTCCGGAAGTGTCTAGAGGCTCATAAATGTGATAGATCACACTTAAGGCGGGATTCATTACTTCCGACGATAGCATGACTGATGTGGGACATGGAAACTGCAACTCATTATCTGATAATAGTCCGATAAGGTGATGCTACAATCGTTTTGCACCAGATCATAGAGAGACAAATTGTATCAGCGTCCTTTTGACCTCACTTTCACATATCTCATCAGACGTAAACGATCATCCAACATATGGTGAGTACGACGATCCCTCCTTGACGTTATATGCCTAGGTCTTTTCGATATGAGATTTCGCTACTCGTGGCACAAATTCGTGACGTTGCCGGGTGTGTATCAGTTCCATACACTGGCTGAAATCTAATGAGAATATTTCTTTCCTCGTGAGGACTCGAAACAGAGCTCATATCGTTGCCTATCGCTAGGAAGAGACATGGCCCTTTAGGTTTAGGCTACGCAACAACGGCGAGTGACAATGATAGGATGATAGACTGGGCAATTTCATTGCTGAGCTGGGACATAGGGAAGGCGGAATTTTTTACCCAATTGATATGATAATGTGCAGGAGAACTCAGCTTCTTGGGTAGAGGACATGTAAGGGAAATTTTTAACTCCAGTAATAAGACGATTATTAGGAAAACGTTATACATTCTGAGTTGGGATATAGGCTATCAGGTGAAATTGACTAACTTTGATGAATGATGATAGGTTAGAGATCTCCATTTCTAATGTGTGAAACACCTAATCCTCGAGGTAGGCTGATATGAGAACAACAATTCTGAGCTGATATATATCAGGTGCAATGCATTATCTTCAATGATAATATCAGGATAAGCTTTAAATTATTATTTATATTGTGGAAATATGTATGAAAAAATCATTACGCCCGATGGTGTATGGAAGTCTGTAGGAATGAACGGGCAAAGAAAATCATAGCTTCAGCGATTCCAGTCACCCTTCATTATCATTTTCAGATTTGCGCATTACGCAGTACAATAATACTATCAGGATTAATATACTTGGTGCCAATAATATAAAGATTCAGCGTTTTACACCTGTGAAGTTTGGAGATATTAAAGCGCCAGATAACACACAATTGCTTGTTCGTCTGACAAGGAATAATCTATGCTTTCTTTACTCCTTTTGTTCTTTTGTGAAATGCATTCTAGGACTAGGCCTACACTTTCTTCATTGACACCAAATCAGTTTAAATAGATAAGGTTCCGAAAGAATTCCTTTCAGAATTTTATTTACTGAATTTATAGCAAACTGAAACTAATGCTTTGTCAGATTTCTGGAATTGAAGATGGGGAAATAATCGTTCAATATATTTCCCTACTTAGTTTATAACATAGAATAATGTGGAATGAATCATGCTAATATGTAGATATGGATATAAATTATATGTAATAATTATATATATAAAGCACATAGAGGCTATAATTCTTCTTCTTAGAGTGATTATATTTACTATAAATATGTAAACAAGAAGACATTATTAAATATACATCACCAATTTGCGTACCTGATGTGAGAAAATGCGCACATTAATGTTGATATTACTGAAGGGGTTTGTAAAGAGGCTTGCGTCACATTTGAACCCCTTCAAGAATGTATACTATTTTCAAGTAATTGATAAATTCATACATACAGGGAATTGTATTCAGCTGTGCCTGAGGAATATAGGCCTAAAACTATTAGGCAGGGGCTGCCGATGGCTGATTTATCGGTAAAGGTGAATAGACGACAAGAGGAGACAGCAAAACATGACACAAGTGGAACTTTGGCCATCAAACCTTTCTACAGGTTAGTACTATATAAATATATTGTAGCATATTTCGTGTATGTAATGTATATAATTAATTTAAGACAATTTCACTTTGTTTCTAAATATTGCCAAGAGAATTTTTTATACAAATATTATTGAATACGTTTTTATATGTACCGGAGAACCAGTTTCTTTCGAAGTAGTCAATTTTAGAAAATAAGGAATTTATCTCTTAAAATAGAAGCTGTTGACTATGATTTTATTGTTCAACATAACCTGATCGTTATTCAGAAATATATTAATAATCGTGTATACTATACTGTCACTCAGTTCTCATGTACTTTATGTGTGATAATTATGTTTCATACAGTACTGGAGGTGTTCTAAATGGATAGAATTGATTATATTTGCTGCTTACATTATGCACTTTTCAAGCTAATCATTTGTCTACAATGCGGGGTGCAATAGGCCTACATAATATTCTATATATTCAATACTGAAGTTGGAATACTATATTTCATAGGTTTAGTGGGCACATGTTGTAAGTACTAATTTCTTAATTTTTGAGAAAAACAAATTTTAATATTCAATACCTAATTACACAACAATTAACATCTAATCTCAGAAAGTAAACATAAGTTAAAAAATGTGCATTTTCTGTTATTAATTTGCTGTCCAACAATACAGTCCTCTAACAATGCATACAAATTAATCATGTATTAAATAAATTGTTGTATACACTTAACACATTTTTCAACAGTAATCTCACTAGACGTTTTGATTTATCCAGAGAAAATCAAAACTCGAGTGGGATTTAATTGACTATTACACGATTAGAAGAAAGTATATAAAGATTAGAAGTAACGAAGTTCTCCAGTACAATAAAATATTAATTGACTTACGAAAATACAACTGCCTTCAAATGTATTATTGTACCATCTCAACATTACAAATATTACGCTAGATGCATGCTAGATGGCAGTAGTGAGCAATGCCTTCTCGTGGAGAAGTTCTCGATCTACACGTATACACGATGGCAATGTTACTAGTCAAGAAGGCTTTGTTGATTCAGTTTCATTTTTATTATCAAAACAGTTGCATTCCACTTCAATTATCCGAATCCCAGTAATCAACGTCACTTGACAGATGATTTTCAAAAAATCTTAATATTAAACAATCTCTGATACGTGACTAGATTCATCAGATTTTTGTTTCTTAAATCATTTGGTTACTATCCCTCCTGGAATAATGAAAGTAGTATCTCGTACTCATCTCTTTTGTCTCTCTTTAATTTTGAAAGTTTGCAGCACAGAAGAAATAATATTGATATAAAATGCCTCCATAATTCATTAACAAGTTCTGTAAATAGTCATCAACTGTCCAGGATAGCAATACATGTACCAAGAGAGAACTGTAGGACCAGTAAAACATTTAATTTAAGCTATGCTAGGACATGTTATTATAAGTACTCTCCACTTCTTAGAATCTGTTCCTTCTATAATAAACTGAGCAATATTGACATCTTTCAGGATAGAACCACACTCTTGAGAGAAATAAATACCGGTAGCGTTCAAAACACTCCATAAGTATTTTGCTAATAAATAGGTCTTAACTGGTTTGCATATTGTATATTTGGTCTTCCTTCTCAAATTATTTCATATCAATTATCATTACGAACTCGCTCCTAATTCTGACTTAACATAGGTCTAGTCCCTCATCAGTTGTTGTATTATTGTTACTAATCTGTGACTAGCTATTTGCATTTCATGTTTTCTTCATACTGTAAATACTTTTGTTTTTGTTACCCGATATTTACATGTAATATTTGCTTAATACCTTTTGTTGAGTAGTATTGGATTGTAACTGTTTGAATTTAAATACCATTATTATATGTATTACTACTGTTATTTTCATTTTATCTACTCTGTAATTACATTGTTGAGTGAATTCAATAAATGAATAAATAAATAAATAATATCATATAGCAGAAGCTATAACAACCTAAATAATATACTGTACACAAGTGTTAGAAAAGTTTTAATTAACGACGATGACATAAAAAATAAACATGAATAATATTAAAAGGAATAATAATTGAATGTACAATTTTCAAATTTGAATATGGTTGGTGGTTCAATTGATGTTATATTGGAAGTGTGCGTAATAGAAGTGGAACTCGTTGATTTAGGCCTACATGGTGTATTCAACTTATTCAGGATTTCCGAATGAATAATTTTAAAAGGAATAATTATTGAATGTACAATTTTCAAATTTGAATGTGGTTGGTGGTTCAATTGATGTTATATTGGACGTGTGCGTAATAGAAGTGGAACTCGTTGATTTAGGCCTACATGGTGTGTTCAACTTATTGAGGATTTCCGAATGGTGCTCTTCATTTATTTGTAAATCGGATTTCAGAAGATGCATAGGTATGATCAGTGATTTTTTATTAATTCCTGTTCTTGAATGCCAATGCGAGTTATATATGAAACTGCTGTGCATCGACTGGAGTGGTTTGTAATTTTATGTATGTATTTTTTTTGACGTCCAGACCAGCGCAGTTTCAAATGTTGGCAAACAAAGAAACAAATGCTAGGGACGCGATAAAATTAAACAAATGCTAGGGACGCGATAACATTTAACAAATACTAGGGACGCGATAAAATTGTGCGATAAGCAGCCATGATTGTTTGAAATACGTTATATCATACCGTTTTATTGGTCAATATTATTATGACGTAGTAATAGTGTAATAGTCAAAGTAAATACTGTATGTTCACTTACCACGTTTGTGTATTATTAAATGAAATACAAATACATTTAATAGAAGGCAATAATATTAATTTATCTTCAAAAGTGCACTGAGAATATCTGGCACACACATTTGCTTAATTTTCATTTATCTTCTAATTCTTCTTCCTCCTCTGAGACCTCTGCAAGTTGGTTAGTAGTTGAAATACGTTCACTGAAATGTTTGTATCTCAGGGATCACTCTGCTCCGTTATTTACTTACAAATGTCTTTCAAGGAACTCGGAGGTTCATTTCCGTCCTCACATAAGCCTAACATCGGTCCTTATTCTGAGCAAGATTAATCCAGTCCCTATCATCATATCCCACCTCCCTCAAATCCATTTTTATATTGTCCTCCCATCTACGTCTCGCCTCGCCAAAAGTTTCTTTCCCTCCGGTCTCCGAATTAACACTCTATATGCATTTCTGGATTCACACATACATGCTACATCCCCTTGCACATCTCAAACGTTTGGATGTAATGTTCCTAATTATGTCACGTGAAGAATACAATGCGTAGGCCTACAATTCTATGTTGTGTAACTTTCTCCGTTCTCCTGTAACTTCATTCTTCTTAGCCACAAATATTTTCTTAAGCACCTTATTCTCGAACATCTTTAGCCTCTGTTCCTCTCTCAAAGTGAGAGTCCAAGTTTCACAACCAAACAGAACAACTCGTAATATAACTGTTTTATCAATTCTAACTTTCAGGACTTTTCATAGCAGACTGGATGACGAAAGCTTCTTAACCGAATAATAACAAGAATTTCCTATATTTATCCTCCCGAGTGTCAGTTACATTTGTTACTGTTGCTCGAAAATAATTGAACTTTAACACCTCTTCAAAGGATAAATTTCCAATTTTTATATTAATATTTCTTACTATGTTCTGGTCACGAGACATAATCATACATTCTGTTCTGTAGTAGTGATAAAAGAATTTTCTTCTTCTGTTCACTTACCGGCAATTTGTAGCTGAACGTTGATTTCAGAGAAACGTTAGACCAATTCACTAGGTTTTTCTCCTGCAGTCTTGTTTTCTTTCTTTGGCTTATGACAATTAAAAAAGAAATGTTTCTTCTAAGAGTTCATATTTCTACTGAATAATCTCTTTTGCTCTTCTGCACTCTGATCCATTTCATTTTCATCCACTTTGTCTTTTTTACCATCAAACGTTTCTGTAACATTATTTACTATGTTCCTTGTCAGCTCCTTAAGCTCATAGAAGTCATCATAGTGCATTACAGTAACTTGATATGGGGAAGGATTTCTTTTGCTGCTGAGATCAGAAGCGCCCATTCACGAGTGGTGTACACTTTCATGTGCTTCCTTTTATGTTCATTTGTTGCATGCATATTTTCGACTTCCCAGTAAGAATGTCCTGATTCTATAATTTTCTTCCGGTTTACCACATACAACATTGCAGTAGTGGCGAACTGATTCCTGTTCTGTCCTCCACAAATGTCACTGAATGTTGTTAAGTAAGTAACAGACACAGGCAAACTGTAAATTTATTTCAGCAGACAACAACCAATCTCTACACTGCCTTTTCTCCCACTACACTCGTCCTAAAGGAAACAAAACCCATCATTTTGCTGGTATCCATTATGGTGGAATTGTAAACATTAAGTTTACGTGTATAGTAAATGTCACATTCACCTGCATGAGGTACACTGAGAATAGCTTGCATATCGAAAGTGATGGATCTGAAGGTTATACCCCATCTGAAATGGATCTTATATTGTCCTCAGATTTCATTTGCGTTGCCTGATTGTCTCGTTTTTTTGTGGTTGTCCCACTCTTCTTGTAAGGTCTCTTTATTACTGACTGTTGGATGTGCGTTGCATTTAAAGAATTGGTCCTTCTTTCGAATATGAAAGAACAGTGGTGGATCATTGATTTGAAAATACTTCGATAAACGAATTGAGAGACAGGTGTGACACTCTTTCCATGACGGTATTGGTTCCCATATAAACGGTACATAAGTGCCAAATTCAAATCATGTGCTAAATACAGCTTTCAAGGATGTTTACGACAGTAATGTACTCTAAACGAGGAAATGAATCAATAAGAGTTTTTATATGTAGATTTTGTTCTTTAGTGTGCTGATTGTCTTTGTGTTAAATTCAGTAACACTGCACTAGAAATAAAGCTTAGTACTGAAAATAATCATCTGAAGTTAAGTCAACAATGAATGAAAACGCCACCAATCAAATCACAAATGTTGGAAAAGTGTAGAAAAATTTAACCTTAACAACACAAATGTTGTAACTGTGCACTTAACACATTTATCTATTGGTTGTTAAATAGACAGAAGTGGCAAGCGCATTTATCACGTTTGTGCATGTGGGCTACAGTAAATACAGCATCTTGCCAACTCAGAACTATTCACTTCTCACATTTGTACACAGTAAAGATACAACTTAGAGGACTCCGATTTTGTACTTCACTCTATTTGATCCAGAAATCTACTTATCACATGTGTGCACTAAGCCACCTATTTGCTGCTTAAAAGACGCACTTTTCAAACTAAACATTTTTCTACAATACGGGTTGCAATAGGCCTACACAATAATTTAGACCTATATGAAATACTGAAGCTGGAATACTATATTTGCTCCTTACAAGCAATTTTCAAGCTAAAAATTTGAATACAATACGGGGTGCAACAGAACTACATAATACTCTGTATCAAATATTGAAGTTGGAATACTATATTTGCTGCTTACAAAAAACATTTTTCAAGCTAATCATTTGTCTACAATACGGGGTGCAGTTCATATTCCGAAAACTGAAATGTCCAATGTAACATTCATGCATAGTTTCATATGAGTCTACCGCACGACATCATATTGGATCATTAAAAGTATCTTCTCCCGAGAGTTCAATAGGCATATATAGAGGAGTGTTCCTTAAATTGCTATCGTCTCATAGGCTGGCATAGGCCTATATGCCTACACGCTAGTGTTTGCTTGGCTACTGAAAATTCAATGCGTGGTCGATAACTTGTCTACTCCGGAAGTGTCTAGAGGCTCATAAATGAGATAGATAACACTTACGGCGTGATTAATTACTTCCGACGATAGCATGACTGATGTGGGACATGGAAACTGCAACTCATTATCTGATAATAGTCCGATAAGGTGATGCTACAATCGTTTTGCACCAGATCATAGAGAGACAAATTGTATCAGCGTCCTTTTGACCTCACTTTCACATATCTCATCAGACGTAAACGATCATCCAACATATGGTGAGTACGACGATCCCTCCTTGACGTTATAGGCCTAGGTCTTTTCGATATGAGATTTCGCTACTCGTGGCACAAATTCGTGACGTTGCCGGGTGTGTATCAGTTCCATACACTGGCTGAAATCTAATGAGAATATTTCTTCCCTCGTGAGGACTCGAAACAGAGCTCATATCGTTGCCTATCGCTAGGAAGAGACATGGCATTTTAGGTTTAGGCTACGCAACAACGGCGAGGGACAATGAAAGAATGATAGACTGGGTAATTTCATTGCTGAGCTGGGACATAGGGAAGGCGGAATTTTTTACCCAATTGATATGGTAATGTGCAGGAGAACTCAGCTTCTTTGGTAGAGGACATGTAAGGGAAATTTTTAACTCCAGTAATAAGACGATTATTAGGAAAACGTTATACATTCTCAGATGGGATATAGGCTATCAGGTGAAATTGACTAACTTTGATGAATGATGATAGGTTAGAGATCTCCATTTCTAATGTGTGAAACACCTAATCCTCGAGGTAGGCTGATATGAGAACAACAATTCTGATCTGATATATATCAGGTGCAATGCATTATCTTCAATGATATCAGGATAAGTTGTAAATAATTATCTATAGTGTACGAATATGTATGAAAATGTACTACCCCAGATGGTATATGCAGGTCTGTACGAATGAATGACAAGAAAACCATATCTACAAAAATTCCAATCACCCTTCATTATCATTTTGAAACATGCGCATTACGCAATACAATATTACCATCAGGATTAAAATACTTGGTCGCAAAATTATAAAGAATTTGCGATTCAGACCTGTGAAGTTTGGAAATATTAAAGCGCCAGATAACATAGAATTGATTGTTCCTTTCACAAGGAATAATCTATGCTTTCAGTACTCCTGTTATTCTTAACTGAAATGCATTCTAAGAGCATGCGTACACTTTCTTCAGTGACAGCAAATCAGTTTAAATAGCTTAGGTTCCGAACGTATTCCTTTCAGAATTTCATTTACTGAATTTCTGTGTCATAGCAAACGGAAACTAAATTCTCCGTCAGATTTGTGGAATTGAAGATGGCGAAATATTCCTTCAAAATCTTTCTCTATTTACTTTATAGCATAGAAAAATGTGAAAAGAATCATGCTAATATGTAACTTATGTGTATATATATGTATGTATGTATATATATATATATATATATATATATATATATATATATATATATATGGAGGCTATAACTCTTCTTCTTAGAGCTATTATATTTACTATAATTATGTATTAAATATAAATCACCAATTTCCGTACCTGATATGAGAAAATATGTTGGTAACACTGAAGGAGTTTGTAAAGACGCTTGCGTCACGTTTGAACCCCTTCAATAATACGTACTATTTTCAAGTAATTGGAAAAATTCATACATACAGGGAAATGTCTTCGTCTGCTTCTACACAAATCACTCCTGAAAGTAATAAGAAGACGATGACGGAGGCAGATTTATCTGTGAAGATGAATGAGGGAGAAAAAGGCAAGACAAAAAAAGACTGAAGGCGATCTCTCCCGATCAAATGTTCGAAAAGGTTAGTACTATATAAATATATGTATTATAGAAAATTATTTTTATGTAATGAATATAATTAATTTAAGATCAATTCACTTAGTTTTTAAATATTGGCAAGAGAATTTTTTATACAAATATTACTGCATATGTTTTGATATGTACAGTAAAACATGTTGCTTCTAATTATGATATTTCAGGAAATAACGCATTTATCTCTTAAAATAGAAGCTATTGACTATGATTTTCATCTCAACATAACTTGGTCGTTAGTAAAAAATATATTAATCACCGTATATACTACATTTTCACTCAGTTTTCATGTACTTAAATGTGATAAGTATGTTTCATGCAGTATTGGAGATGTTTTATAATAGAATTCATGGGCACACATAATACTCTTTATAAAATTTTGAAGTTGCAATAATACTATATCTGCTGCTTACAAGACGCACTTTTCAAGCTAATCATTTGTCTACAATACGGGGTGCAGTTCATATTCCGAAAGCTGAAATTTCGAATGTAATTTTCATGCGTAATTTTCATATGAGTCTGACGTATGACGTCATATGACCATTAAATTATATTTTCCAAAATTTTCAATAGATAGAGGAGTGCTCCTTAAATTGCTAGCGTCTTACAAGTCGGCAAATAGGCCTACAGGCCAGGGTTTATTTGGCTACTGAAAATTCAATGCGTGTTTTATAAGAAATTCATTACTTCCAATGAGAGCTTGGTGGGCGTTAGAACATCATTTCTGAGGTGTGAGACATGGAAATTGGAATTCATTATCTGATAATAGGGCTGTAAGGTGATGCTACATCCGTTTCGCACCATAGCAAAACAAAGAAAATCATAACTACAACGATTATAGAGAGCCAAATTCTTCCAGCCGCCTTCTGACCTCACTTCCGCATAATCTCATCAGAGGTGAACGATAATCCAAAGTGTGGTGAGTACGACCGGTATGGCATAGTTGCGCCCCGCGGTCAATTGGGAGGCCTAGGCATGGCATAATTGCGCCCCGAAGAAATCAGGTAATAGATGGGACATGGTATAGTTGCGCCCCGAAGAAATCAGGTAGCAGATGGGACATGGCATAGTTGCGCCCCGATGAGCATAGTACACACGAAAGTGATTGTCATAAAATAAATACTGTAAATTACTTAAAAATATTACAGTGATAGCTGCATTGAAATCAGGTAGGCCTAGCGTATGATCAATTTACTATTTAAAATAACACTTTTTTATTGATCACACACAATAAATGAACTGAATTTTTTGTTTCTACATCGATATCTTAACCCTACGGTACATGGTTTCGAAAATTGAAACTTAGAACCATTATCGATTATTAACTCTTCACCCTTTTCACTAAACTTAACATTCATTTTAAATTAACCTCACTATACGCCACAGACGGTGTGAAAATCACTAATAAAATGTCAAGACTGCTAAGGCCCCATATTCCAACGGCTCACTCATTCGAATATGTCAGTTAATAAAGTACTGCCAACTTCATGGTGTTCATTTTAACGGTAGGCTATTGATAATTACTACATAAACAGTAGAAAAACAGTTAATAAAGTACTGCCAACTTCATGGTGTTCATTTTAACGGTAGGCTATCGATAATCACTGCATAAACAGTAGAAAAACAGTTAATAAAATACTGCCAACTTCATGGTGTTCATTTTAACGGTATCGATAATGAATATAAATCGAATAAGAAATCAATAAGGTTGGTTGATTACGAGGCTCGAGTTTCCGTAGTTTCTTTTTCTCTACCTATTTCATCGGGGCGCAACTATGCCATGCCCTTTTCTCTACCTGAAGGGAACGGGGGCGCAACTATGTCATGCCCTTTTCTCTACCTGATGGGAACGGGGCGCAACTATGCCCACAAAACAGGGACCCTTTTTTATATGCTGCATTTTATCTGACCGTGTGGCGCAACTATGCCCTGCCCAGTACGACGATCCCTCCCTAATGTCTTTTCGATGTCAGATTTCGCTACTCATGGCACACATTCCGGATTCTCTTATCTGTCATAGTGCTTGAAGACCTACTGTCTTAACATCAACTACAAAAGCAGAACTTCCCAGTAGTTTTGCAATAATTATTGGTTGTACACAAGCAGTTGGAAATGGAATGGAATTGAAATTGAATTTACGGAAGGGGAGCACTATGGACCACCACTGCGACTTGTTACGATCTATTGCGCTAACCCTCAAGCTAGGCGCAGTTCCAAACCCACACCGGCTGACTACACTAAGGTTTGCTGCGTACCGAGGTTTCGAACAGACAACCCTCCCTCGTCCCTGGGTCAGCCCCCTCCGGCGATCGGGGAATGCTGTGGAATGATGACGAAATGGAGAAAGGTTGAAAGAATGATGTAGATGCCTAATCTGGGGAGACGGGAGAACCCCGAGAAAAACCCCAACTGCGACCTTGTCCACCATAAGTGTCACTGTGGATTTTTCAATGAAAAATCGCAGACTTGACCGGGACTCGAACCCGGGCCGGAGGTCTGACCACTTAGCCACCTCAGGGGTACACAAGCAGTTTACAATCCATATTGAGAAGATTATGGAAGAGTTCGTGAATTTTACTTTCATTCGCCGGGACACTTTCGCAACTGACGTAAGCAACAAGGGAGCACTGTGGTGTATGTTACGTTGATGTTCTAAGGCAGTGGTCGTCAGCACTCGCTGAAATGGTTAAAGTTCGAGGAGTGCAACGAAATATGCTCCGTCGTGCAGAAGGATAAGGAGAAAGCATAGCCGCCATCAGCCATGGGTGTACGCTAGTACAGTGTCATATCCGCGGGTAAGAGACTCTAACCCCAGGGTGCACTTTCCTGATGACTGCCGTTATAAGCTTTTCTTATGACCAAAATAGAGATAGGTCTATTATTACTATTATTATTATTATTATTATTATTATTATTATTATTATTATTATTTATAAATATAACACATTTGATTTACATGACAGAATAACTTTACAATAGGCCTATTTGTCCCACATGTCAATCATGAATGTCAGCGCTATGATACCAATGGTATGGTTTTCTGCGGGAGAAAAATAAAGCTGTACAGCAGTCTTGCGATGGTGACTAGTAATTTCGCGCGAGAGCTCTTTTATGCCCGTTGCCCGCACCCGGAGCTCTTTTACCTGTAAACATTGCAAAAAAAGGATGTACAGATCTTAGAACACAGCGCATCATGACGGAACGAAATCGCTTAAAGCTTTCAAGGAAGAGTGGAAGATACAATATTTATGCTTCGAACATGGTGATGAAGTCCAGTGTTTGTTGTGTAAAAAAAATATCATTTGCAAAAAAAAAGCAACATTAAAAGGCATTATGAGACGCAACATGTAAAAAAAAAAGTATAGGCATTATTCAGGAGAAGAGAGAAATAAATTGATTTCGGAATCGACATCGAAGGTAAATTAATTTACATTTGGGTCAGTAGATTGTATCTAGATTCCTTTTATTTCTTTATTTTAAATGTATTTTTGATGTTTTATTTGTTGCTTGTTTCTGGATATTTACTTTTATTAGACTACGTGTTTCTTTAATTTAGAAATAATATTCTATCTTTGATTTCACTTTAACTTATACTATTACTAAACTCAAAAAAAAAAAAAAAAAATCACTTTTATTCCAATAACTCTTTTCAAGATTTTGAGCAAATATGAACTAAACATTTTGAAAACTTTGATGCAAGGAGCTTTTTTAGTAACGTCAATATAAAATATACTTGAAAATATAATTTCAAAACTATTAGACCTAATTGAACCAAATTTTGTTCAGATGATATTATTATAGATCTGTTTATATAGTTTAAATTTCACAAATTTTGGCCGAAAATTGTGGAAGTTTTAAAAATCATACATAACACCATAAATGATTGACCACAAAAATTACGATGGCTCTCAATATCTTAATTTAATCAATTTGTTTTTTCGTGTTATATGCATCTCACAAATCACTCTAAGAAAACTCATTACATAATCACGACTGGAGAGTAAGGACTATATTTTCACTATCACACAATCAATATACTCTATTTCAATCAATATTGCCATTATTATTTTTTTAACAAATACTCAAAAGTACTTAGATATCACACACGTCGAGCAGGTAGACCCTATTAGTTTCTCCTAAGCAATGAAGTGAAGTATTTACATAATAAATAATTGCTTTTAACAAGAAAATGGGTTACATACAATTAACTTTTCCTATTTCTCTTTTTGTTCCTAAAACACCCTTCCCTTTGCGATTTGTTTATATATGTACAGTTTCCCTGAAAAAGGATGAGACGATTGAATATTCCTAAGTCTCAGATGTAAGACACTGCGCATGATCGGAGACCAGAGCACTGATACACAAGATAACGAATATTGAGTTACTTAAATTCAGGCTATTTGGTTTGTTACTAGCATCGTTCCGAAATTCACTTCAAAAACTGCAAAAAATATGATAATATTACGTAAATAAAAGATATATATATATACATAAATCGTGTAGTTAAATCGACAATGACTCTTCATGACTAGATCGACACTCCGCACAGAAAGGAAAGCTTTCGTGTCGTTTCAATAGCTCTGACGGTAAGACTTCTGCGTGTTGTGTAGAAGAGTGCGAGTTCGATTCTTAGTCTACACAACGATTTTTTTTGTCTAAATAACGTTGAAATAGCTAAGTATCGTTGAAATAGAGTTTTACAAAGTCCTGAGATTAAGTGTTAATGATCGCAAACAATACAAAATTACAAGTTATAATATTATAAACGTTAATCTAATGAATACATTTATACACACACACACACACACACACACACACATATACTGTACAATGTAAATGCATATATATTAAAAACTAACAATTAAAATGAAATTAAAAATATATATAATAATAGACAAACTTTTACAAAGGTTTAGAGTCCTTAGGCTATGTCATTTCTTGAGTAATTATTACAATATTTTATTAATAGCTTTCCCATATGTGTAATGTGTAAGTAATGCACTCGCACAAAACAATTTTTGTTAAAAGTGTGGCTTTGGATTATTTCATTCTCACCCCTTCATTTAATTTTAACTATTTTATCTACGTGTTTGCAATAGTGTTTCATTTAATGTGAATTCAATTTTATTCATGTTACTAGCCGTACCCGTGCGCTCCGCTGCACCCGTTAGAAATAAATATAAAGTAATTACATAATTAAAATAGGACATTTGATCCAGGGAACATTCGTGTTTGATATAAGGATAAATCGTTTATTATGTTACTTAATTTAAATTGTGTTTGCATAATTAAAATGCGATCATTTTGATCCAGAGACCACTCATTTGGTCATTAAAATTATTACAGGAAACGAATGTACAGAATAGCCTATCACGTTTTCTGTGCATAAGAAGCTATTTTAATCTTACCTGTCCTCGATTCACTCAGAAGTTACTGTAATAACATTATAGCATTATGTCCATCTAGAGAAACTACACTTTCCAATGGTGAATTAATAATTAATTATACAAATCGGTTAATTTAGCTTCTGATATTATTTCATACAAACACAGAAACATTATCTGTAGGCTATCTTTCATAGCTTTCGATTGTTGCTGTCCAAGGCCCCTTATAGACGAAGTCATTTGTTTTTTAATTCATTACAGTTTATGGCAGTTATTTTAATTTTAAAACTCATTTACCTCATTAAATATCAGTCCTATCAAAATTTTTCAAGGAATAAAACTTATCGGAAATTATTTTTAAAGAAACGTTTGTTATGTAACATTTGTCACAAAAATTAATAATAAGCGAGATATTTCGATTTATTTAATTCAGGCCCCCTTATAACCCCCTTTTAAATAATGTATTTTGAATGCCATATAGCCTAAAATCTAAGTTACAACGAACTTAATTTATATTCCAATTTTCATCGAAATCCGTTCAGCCATTATCGCGTGAAAAGGTAACAAACATACAGACAGACAGACAGACAGACATACAAACAAAAATTTCAGAAAAGCGATTTTCGGTTTCAGGGTGGTTAATTGTATATGTTAGGACCAATTATTTTTGGAAAATCGAAAATTACCAGAAAAATTTCGGCTACAGATTTATTATATTATTAGTATAGATGATTGAATGAAAAAGCACTGTTGCAGTTATTGACTAATTACATGTATTAATACTAATTATTGAATGCATCTGTTAAGTAACCAATTGCAGTATCTTTTGCAAAATCTTGAATGTTTAAGTTGTCAATAATATTTCTGTACTATATACTATAATACGTTAAAAGAATTTGCAATAGATTTGGGATCCTCTACTTTATAATCATTGGTCTTAATGAAAAAATATTTTCTTTCTTAGGATATCTACAATTTTAAATTTAATAATATTCCGAATAGGTTTAATTGCATTATCTGAATTTTGTACTTTTCTATTCAAATATATTCTATTTCCCTCTTTCACAATTTTTGATAAATTACACTGTACTTCTTGCAGTATTTAAGAACATGAGGATCATTACATTGCAACTCATTACATATAGATTCTTCTTTTTAATATATGAGATTTTGAAGTCCCTGCGTTATCTACATGTTTTTACTTTTGAATTTTTTCACAACATTGAGTCGAGAACATCCACTGAAGTGATTATGAAATTAAGTGAAAAATTCAATATATTTACTCTTAATATCAGTAGTACCAGTATCATATGTTTTTTATCAATAAAATCTTAGATTTCTTTCATTGCCTAGAAAAAGAATAATTTCAATAATTAATTAATAGATTGCTATGATCAACATACATAGTGCTTGTAAACGTAAATTATATTCTTAGATTTTTATATACTCTAGGAAAAATTTTAATTTTAATGATCAATAAACATCTACATCATTAGAATACATGGCAAATTAGTTCTATTTTGCTCTTTGCAATAGTGCAACAAATTAATAGACTTTCTTAGGAAATCTAGAACAAAAATTAATTACAATGATCAGTAGCCTGTTAATATTATAATAGACCCACCTGTGTAGCTCAGACAGCAAGGCACATGGCTGCTGATTTGGAGTTGTGCTAGGCCATGCGTTCGATTCCTGCTTCAGCTGATTACCTGGTTGGATATTTTTCCAAGATTTTCCTCAATCATAACGTGAATACTTAGCCTCATCTCGCCAAATACCATCTCGCTATCACCAATTCTATGAAAGTTAGTATACGGTGTTGTTAAATAGCCGATTAAATGAGCCATTCAGAGGAGAAGTGGTGTAAGTCAATCACTTTTGCTCTGCACGGCTCAAATAAATAATATACAAAATACAATTCCTACTTTCTCTTTTCTCTCTCTCTCTCTCTCTCTCTCTCTCTCAATCTCTCTGTTCTTCGTATAAATATTTACAGGCAAAATTTATATTCATGTCATTTAAATTTGTATAATAACGACCGAATCATTAGCCTAGGTTATATGAGCCGTTCAGAGCAAAAGTGGTGTAAATCAAAATTGACTTACACCAGTTCTGCTCTGAACGGCTCAAATAACATTAGAATATACCGGTATTGGAAGTGAGTAAAATATCAGTGTTTACAATCATGTAGATTTAATTTTGTTGCTGATTAGTATATTAAATTCTTATCTATCTTTAATTTCCTAGGGAAAAATTTAATTATAATAAGATTGATATACACAGAAGTTTTGTTACAGAAACAGAGAGATATTTTCAGTGAAGCAATTTAAGGGAGATATTATTACAGTATATGAAGTTCAACCTAACCATTCATAAGGTTCATCTCCCTTGTCACCTTCCAGTATATTTATTATTTCGGTGCAGGAATTGAAGTTATCTGCCATTAAATGCATCGATGTTCATTTTTTCAGTCTCTGCGCCGCAGGCCTGTTCACCAGTTACTTTATCTACCCAGAACCCATGCAGCACCCAAACGCATATGAGGCACTTCTGGACCTATTTGATCTAATTCTATAAGTATTTAACTCACTAATCAGATTTTATCTTTTTTAACATATGAAATTAATCTTCATATATGTTAATTCAGTTTTATGAATATCAAATGTGTGTAAAGCAGTCTGCTTTCCTTAATTAAAAATATGAATTATTAAAGAGCATTGTTTATATTGATTCAGATTTAAATATGGCAGTAGTGTAAATTTAATGTGTGACCTTCAATGTTTTTTTTACAGTATTGAATAAATTTCTAGTTTTGAAATATAACCTAGTATCGTATTTATTTATTTTAGATTTAAGTACACACATTTGTATAACAATAGTCTCATAGAGTGTAGAAATTGCATTTCTCATTACATAAGTAGACAATTGAAAATTTCTCCTCTGTTCCATGTTATGGATGTTAAAATAATCCCCATACTTGGTTATGAAATTAGAAACTTTGTGACAACTAAGACACAGTGAATGTCTTTGATATCTAATAGAACATTGACTCTCAACCTCTTTTAATGTCGTACAACCATTTTTAATTTAGGATATTAGATGTACCAATAACCAAATTTATAATGGTAAATTGTAAAGTATCGTCCCCAGAATTATAATAAATATTCCTCTGCTCCAATACCAATAGTACATTGCTTTATTGGGGCATGTTTAATTTTAAAATGTTACTATTTCAATTTATTCAATGAGTTTTTCCACAAAATATACAGAAAAATGATATATATGTTTATATTTTATGATAATTTATATTTTTATTTCACACTTTAAGTAGTCTACTATCCACAGTGTTTCATGTACCATCAGTGGTACACATACCATAGGTTGAGAAACGCTGTAATAGAGCCACACAACCTTATTCAACAATTCTTATATAAGGTGAGTCAGTAATTAAATAATAATCAATGGTCATTTCCATTAAACATAGATGTTATGCAATTTCTGTACAAGATCTGAAAATTAATAATGAAACTCTTTTTTTTTTTTTTTTTTTTTTTTTTTTTGTGGACAAAGTTCTGACACTAACACGAATTTTTATTCTACACGGAAGAGTTGTAATTTGGGACTATAGTACAGTAGTCTTTGAGATTTATATTTGAAAATTTCAGTAGCTTTATTGGCTGAGAGACTGAAAAGTATATTTTCTGTGCAATGCAACGCGCAAGTAGAGATTCCTATGGTGTATATTCTTGAACAGTGTGATTCTTACATTTGTACACACGACTCCCATAAGCTGGCTTCTGGCAAGCAATAGAATGTAGCTAGGATTGTGTCATGCACTTGTACGGAGAAGGGGTTCTGACTACATGATACACGTGCATGGAACAAGAAAACAGCTCTTATAAATAAATTGAATTAAAAAAAATGAATCTCAATTACTACATTACTAGAGATGTTCGAAATGTTCTCCATTAGTGTGAACGCAAGAGTTGTAGCGTGAGGTAATGTTCCTATTCAACCACAAGAGTTCTTTCAATAATTTCTCTACTAATTGTATCCTTTACGCGTTAACACTCCACAATTTTTTGGAACTCCTTATTCAGTACCGAACCTGTCGTTAGTCTTCATGCTAATTCATACTTAAAGAACTTGCAACACACGGAAAAACGCAGTTCAGTAGTTAGACGAAAATCCACTAATGACAACAAAAATACACTTATGTGTTACAAAAAGGAATAAGCATATACTCATGAAGGCCAAGACTGCTTGGTCTGGAAATAGAATTGGCAGCTGTTATCACATGTCTTCCAGCAACAGAGCTGCATTCAAAGAACCACGTTTCACTAGGGTTTGTAGCTGCACATTTTTGGGTGTACATTGTGGAGATATGACTTTTTTTTCTCCTTGTGAGTGCATGGTATGGTCTCAGCTCTTGTGTTGTCACGTGCAAGGAGTGGGAATGTGGGAACTGCATGTATAACTGTAAGAATCCACTGTGAGGTGAACTTGCTTCACTTGTCTTCTGACAAAATGGCAATCTGTTTCAGTGTTCTCGTAAAGTGATACAATCTATTGCCAAACCATTAAGCAATAAATTAATTTTAACATTCATTTAGAAAGATCTTACTTTCCTGTATATATTAAACCTTAAATTAGCAAATGTTTAATTTTTGTACTTGAAGCACTTGTATTCTGAGCATCTCAAATGGTAAATGAGGTTAGTTATTAATATATTGAACCATTTTTATTGACCTCAACGAAGAGGATAATTTTTCACACCTTCCATTACTTGAAGAGGAAGGTACATCTATCATTCCAAATGTTGAGAGTTTTATGGAAAAACACCCGACTAAATCTCTCCTAAATAAATGGGAAATTTAAATTACAGTAAGTCTATTATATAATCACCCATCACCATAAAAAAGACAGCTTGTTACGAAATCGGCATTGGACTGGTTCTCTGACACGACCACAGCAAAGGAATAAGGTATGAGATTAATTTTTTATTTAACTTATTCAGTTTCTTTTGAAATGTTATTTCTGATCTTAGTGTATCCACCATCTGTCTGCCCTCTTCCAGTCCTCATCACTAAACACTTCTCAAGATTTAGATGTAAGCCATATTTTTCTAATTTTCCCTGCCATTCTTTCAGCTTATTTATAATTTCAACTTATTTTCTTCCCATATTAATATATTATATGCAAATCTCAAAATTTTCTGATTTTCTTCTGTGTCTTTATTTTTAATATTTTTTAGAATTTCATCTAATGCAACATTAAACAAAAATGGAGAGAGTACACTTCCTTGTCCAACTCTTTTTGACATTTCAAACAACACTGACTTTTTTATTTTCTACTCTTACACAATTTATGAAATGTGAATAAATATTTTTAACTCATGCAATCATATTTCTATTAATTCTGTGTTTCTCCAAAGCTTCCCCTATTTTATTTCTGTCAATTGAATCAAAAGCTTTAGTTATGTCTATAAATGAAATGAAAGTAACTTCTTTGTGTTCCCATCTCTTCTCTATTAATTGTCTGACAGTGAATATGACGTCTATTGTTGGTCTTTCTATTCTAAAACCGTGTTTTTCTCCCTGAAATTTATTTTCAATTTCTATTCTCAACTTTAAATAAATTATTCTTTCACATATATTAAGAGATTGAGAGTCACCGGGGTTTCCCCAACCATAAGGTAGATGTCAGGTAATCTATGGCAAATCCTCGGCCTCATCTCGCCAAATACCATCTTGCTGTCACCAATTCCATCGACGCTAAATAAACTCGTAGTTAATACAGCGTCGTCAAATAACCAAGTAAAAAGAAAGATATTGAGACACTAAATATCTTTATAATTTCTACTTTTTTTTTCACCCATTTTGTAAATAGGTATAATAATTCCTTTTTTCCAATCTTGTGGTATTTTTCCTTATTCTCATTAAACAATTAAGCCACTGCATTCCCATTGGTCCAGCCGCTTTTATCATCTCAACTGTCACCTCATCTTCACCGGGTCCTTTCCGGTTTTTCATTTTTTCCAAAGCTACCGGTATTTCTAAATCCAACATCGTCAAATCTTCTTCTGCATGCTTCTGTCAAACAATTTTTCTTTTTTGAGGATTTACCATATGTTCATGCCATGGGAGTTGGGCAATGATCAAATTGGGGATCGCTTGTCAAGGTGACATATATCAGGGACATAGTCCTTGTTATCTCCAAGATAAATGTGAAGGCTTGACAAGAACCCTAAGAATGAGCAGCTAAGGGCTCCAGTGAAGCTACGCCAGGCCCAGCAATTCGGTAGTGGATTTTAGAATTTCGAAAGAAGAACTAGCCCTAGAAATAGGACTGTTAACCATACACGACATAGCAAAAATTCTACATTTCGGGTTGGAAGTGATTTCCAGTGTCATACAAATTTTCTTTAGTAAGGACAGTATGCCTTCTTCTTCATTTCTTATCTGTAACACTTCCTGTACCGATAATTTGGAATTCATTTTTCACAACATCATGGATCATTGGACGACTTGGAATATTAATGCCATGGATTATTTCCTCATATTGTCTTGGAATTTCGCGAGCCTAACTCATTAACATGTAATATTGTACATAAATACTCAGTCTTGGGTACTATATCGATTTGTCTTTTAAGTTATAAATTATAAACGCGAACATACACATACAAAACCTAATCTTGCCTTGACTTCACTAAATGTAAAGTAACCTGTAACAGACAAAATCACTGTTAGCAATGTTATCTAATTCACTTATTGATGACATATGAAGAGTATAAAGGGAAAAAAAAAGATGAATGTCACTGTGATGTTAAGCGTGATGTCAGTATCTAATTCAATAGTTTACTACAAACTTTAGTGTTGTTCTTATCAAATCTGGTAAATAGGAGAATTATCATCACGGACAGTCATCCTTTCCTTAATTTTCAATACGAACAGCTTTAAATTTTGCAGTAATATATTGAATTAGAGCATTATCTCACTCTTCACATTCTCTGTGTCACAGACATATGGGGCGAATCAACTGACAGTCAAGTTTTCTCTTTGTGGCAAGCAAATAATCTACTCACACATATATGCTCTACAGGCTTTATAACCCTGGACATCTTCCCTTGCTCAAGATTAAAGAAGCAGACCGTATTTAAATTTGGAAAATTTCTAAAATACCAGTATCTCAGTTTCCACTATTACCTTTCACATCCAGTTAACTTAAACCAATCTCTCTTTTCCAACAAAAGAGTTTAAGCAATATTTTCTTTCGAATTTAATATAAATTAACACTGACCAAAATTTCAAAGTTACCATATTCAATATAATAAGAAGCACTCGAAGTAATGGAATTTAAACTTTTTAATAACCAAAATTTCATCCATATGATAACGGTATAGAGTGTGGAGTAAATAGGTATTTTTGACAATTTTTTGAGGTTATATATAAGAAATGTGAAAGTGAATTTAATTATTTTTTATTACAGTTAATCACCATAAAGGAGCCATAGATTATTGTCACCTGGAAGACTGAGCTATCTGACGCAACTCTCCTCACTCCTGAAGAGACGAAATTAACGAAAAGAACAAAAATATTGTTTAATTGCATATTAAGGTCTTGTGGTACTCTGTGACCTGGTTGTAATTCTGGATGTCCAAGCAGAATCTTAGGTTGTGTGCTTCTTCAGTCTCGATGAACAATATCATATGAAGATCAAGCTGCTTAGCTTCCCAAGATGGCCAATCTATTCTATGCTAAGAGATCCCATCTTTCAAACAGGTTATATGATATAAAATGATAATAACGACGTGTAGGCAAATAAAATATTTAATAATAATAATAATAATAATAATAATAATAATAATAATAATAATAATAATAATAATATTAATGATAATAATAATAATAATAATAGTAACAATGATATATTTTGAAATACTTCAAACTAACTTTCGAGAAATGTTTACTTATGTTTGTTTTAAATGAAGCTTTCAAACGAAGCTAGTTCAGTAAACAAAAGCATGTTTCAGAAGTACGTACAGTTATGCCACTTAAACATGGACTATGTGAGAAACTTTCAGAAGCTTGCAAATAATTTTTCATCTTGGAGAGGTGAACCTTGCTGCAGTCTCTTTCATAGCCAGCAGAAAAGCGTATCAAGATTACATCTCTATAAATCCTTGCTGGCAATGATATTGACTACGTGTGTCCAAAATTTAGATAAATTGTTCACTATTTAATTGTTACATAATATCAGGGGCGTATTTTGCGGACTACCGGGGTTACCGGCGGTAGCCCAAGGAAATTACAAAAGAAAAAGTTTATAATATAACATAATGTAATAATTTTGTATTATTAATTTTACCACAGTAATTAAAATTAAAGTAATTGTTAGATTTATATGCGCTCTCTGCTCTCGAAAAGAAACAAGTTGTCAAGGCGGCATCGCTGGAGAAATCGCTTGCTACGTGAGGTAGCCTGTGACCATACTGCGCACGCTGTCCTTCGCACAACTGCCCACCCCCCGCTCTCTTCTGTTTCCATCGTGGACTGTAGGCCGGGTGAGTTGCCGCTCTCATGATCGGTTTCTTCGCAGGCGCGAAGCAACAATACGCTTAGCACACTAGCTCATGAATGTAATTGTGTTCTTGCAGTGCAGTATTTTAAATTTGTGATTTGTTCGAGTGTCTAAGAGTTATATTAATTGGGAATTATTAAGTTTTTAATTTCCCAATTAAGTGATATTGTGAAAAATATGGCAGAACAAGTTTCTGGAGAGGTTTGTGTTGAAAATGACTGTGTAATAGAAGGTTTATTAAAAGTGCCTTTTAACCGTCGTACATACAACGAGGAAGTTGAAATTGTGAAAATGGAAAGACCAACTCCTGAGTTAAATTTGTCCATGGAACAGCGTGAGTACACACGCCATTTCACTTCAACATCATATGGTAAGTGGAAATGGTTGTGTGGTAGTTCTAAACTGTCTAAACTATTTTTCTGGCCATGTTTGTTATTTAGCCGCGAAACTAATGTGTGGTCAAAAGAGGGTTTTCTAATATCAACTCCCTTCGAACGGCAGTCCTAAAACACGACAAATCAAAAGCTCATATTTGTAGTAGCATGAACTTTGCAAACTTTGGGAAGACAAGAATTGATTTACAGCTAGATAAGCAAAAAGCTCTACATATCAACCAACACAATGCTCCTGTGGAGAAAAATCGGGAGATTTTACTGCGTCTTATTAACGCAGTCTGCTTTCTAGGAAAACAAGAATTGGCTTTTCGGGATCATAATGAGAGTGTGGAATCAGACAATAGAGGAAATTATATCGAATATTTAAGTTCCTTAAGTGCATTTGACAATTTACTGGCCAATCATCTTGAGAGTTCAACAGTATTTCGTGGTACTTCTCCCGCAATTCATAATGACTTAATATTTGCTATAAGTGGGGTTATGATAAAGAACATAAAATCTGAAATAGAAGAAGCACCTTTTGCGGCCATTGTTGTTGATGAAACAAGTGACTGCTCTAATCAGAGTCAATTGTCCACTGTTTTAAGATACGTCGATAGTACTACCAATGTTCAAGAATGGTTTATAGGATTCACAAATGTCAGTTCGGGCAAAACTGCTGCTGCTTGGTTTCAGCATGTGGAAGGTGTTATAGCAGAATACAATGTCGGCAATAAGTTAATTGCACAGACATACGATGGTGCTTCAGTTATGGCGGGAAATATTAATGGCATAAAAACAAAAGTTCAAGGAAAGTATTCTCAAGCACTATTTGTCTATTGTTACAGCCATGTTCTCAATTTAGTTTTGCAACAAACTACTTCATCCATTTCAGAATGCCGCATTTTTTTTCAAAACACTGTCGGGTTTAGCTGCATTTTTCTCATCATCTCCTAAAAATCAAAAAATCTCAAGAATTTATGAAAAAGAAACTCCCAAAAGTAGCACCAACTAGATGCAATTTTACATCTCGGCTTGTAAATACAGTAAAGTAATACAGAGAACAACTGACTGCTTTCTTTGAAAATATCATTTGTAATGACTCTGAAGAAAACTGGGTTGATGATATAATTGTGCAGGCTCAAGGATATTTGTATTTTTTTCACACAGTTTCAGAATATATTTCTTCTTGAAGTCAATGCTAGAGTGTTCGCACATACAGATGTGCTCTACAATATTCTTCAGACAAAAAGTCTAGACATAGCATACTGCTTGCAAGAGGTATCAAAGTTAAAAAATACTATATTCGAGTTCAGACGTAGTGGGTTTCCGTCCAGATGGAGTAATATGGAAAATGAAAATTCTTCAGCCAATACAATGGAACCACCATTAAAGCGAAGAAAAGGAGATGATGAATTGAAATACAGGCAGTTGTACTACATCTGAATGGTAGAGGCAAGGAGCACCTTTCGGTTCTTATTGCTAATAGCATCAGAGGCAGCCATGTTAAAAAGCAGAGTTGTAATATTCCTGTGTTAGTTAATGCTAGGGCTTCTCCTTTTTTAGGTTAAACCTCCCACCAGTAAGGTGTTTGAAACAAGTTCAACTAAATTGTAAATGCTCTGATGTTTCTAGTAATGAACACAGTAACTTCACTATTTTTCATCAAAATATTAGGGGATTAAAACAAAAAACTGATGAATTGATCACTTCTTTAGCAACTCAAAAGCATAAACCTCAGATATTATGTATAACTGAACATCATATGAAGCAACAGGAAATACTACAACTGTCTTTACATGGATATGTATTAGGTTCTCATTTCTGTAGACATGTCTTCCAAAAAGGGGGTGCCTGTATTTTTATCAGAGAGGATCTATTATTTAGTAAAATTGATATATCTGATTTTTGCCTTGAACAAGATATTGAAATCTGTGGAATACAAATTGGTTATGAGATATCAAATTTAATTATCTTATGTGTTTATAGGGCGCCAATGGGAGATTATAAGAAATTTACAACTAACTTAGATTCATTATTGAAAAGACTTTATAAACCACATACTGAATTTGTAATCTGTGGTGACATAAACATAGAATATCTATCAGAAAGCTCACGTAAAAGAAAATTAAACTCACTTCTTGAAACTTATAATCTTAGTCACACAGTAAGTTTTCCAACCAGAACACAAGCTGGAAGTAGTACTGCTATTGATAATATATTTATAGATAAAAGTAGATTGAATTCCTATTCAACAGTACCATTAGTCAATGGCCTGTCTGATCACGATGCACAAATTCTAAGTGTTTTCAATATGAGTGAAAAATTCCAAAGTGTTAATCTAAAAATAAAAAAAAGGATTATAAATGCTGAATCTCTTCATCATTTAAATACATGTCTACAAAATGAATCTTGGGAAAATGTATATAGTACCGATACCATTGATATTAATACTAAATTTAATGCATTTTTCACTACATTTACGAATTATTTCAATGAATGTTTTCCAGTCAAGATGGTGAAAAAATGTAAAAGTAAAAACATGTGGATAACTCAGGGAATTAAAATATCATGTGCTAGAAAAAGGAATCTATATTTAATGAGTAGGAATAGTGATGATCCTCATGTTCTTAATTACTACAAGAATTACTGTAAAACTTTGACAAAAGTTATAAAAGATGCAAAGAAAATGTATCTGAATGAAAAAATACAAAATTCAGATAATAAGATTAAAACTATTTGGGATATTATTAAAAATGAAACTAATCGATATTCAAAGAGTGAAAATATTACTTGCATTAAAATCAATGATAGTAAAATAGATAACCCAAAATCAATTGCAAATCATTTTAACGACTTCTATATAAATATTATTCAGAACTTAAACATTCAAGATTGTGCAGAAGATGCTGCACTTGGTTACCTAACTGATGTATTTAACACTGAGTTTTTAGGTCTCAAATTTATTCCCACTACCGCAGCAGAAATCATGCATGTGATAAAACAACTAAAAACAAAATATTCCTCTGGATATGATGAAATTCCAAGTAAAGTTCTGAAAACTTGTTCTGAAATATTATCCCCTCCATTAAGCTATCTATGCAATTTGTCAATGCAATGTGGTATTTTTCCAGAAAGACTCAAATATTCAATAGTAAAACCAATATACAAAAAGGGAGATAAATGTACTATTGCTAATTACAGACCCATATCATTATTAACAACATTTTCAAAAGTGTTTGAGAAAGTTATGTATAATAGATTATATCATTACCTGGAGTCCAACAATATATTAGTTTTAGAACAGTTTGGATTTAGAAAACAAAAATCGACAGAGAATGCTGCTTTTAGTTTGGTGGATGAAATACTAAATTCATTAAATTCGAAACTAAATGTAGGTGGGATTTTTTGTGACTTGGCTAAAGCATTTGATTGTGTAGACCATAGTATATTAGTAAAAAAATTGAAGTTTTATGGTATTAAAGATGAGATGTTGGGTTGGTTTACATCGTACTTATCAAATAGAAAACAAAAAGTAGAAATAAATGTACCAAATAGTCATAAAGTTACTTATTCAGAATTTAGAAATATTAAACATGGTGTTCCGCAGGGGTCAATTTTAGGTCCATTGTTGTTTCTAGTTTATATTAATGATTTAGCCTTGACCATAAACAATTTATCTAAAGTAATTTTATTTGCAGATGATACAAGTGTAATTATTTCAAGCAAACAATACGATCATTTTATAAACACTTCTAATACAGTGCTGAATCTAATGAATGAATGGTTCCATGCAAATAAACTAGCACTTAATGTTGATAAAACCAGTGCAGTCAAATTTAGTACACACAATAGTGCTCAGGTTTCCTACAGTATTCGATTAAATGGAACTCATCTCAAAGAATCTATAAGCACAAAGTTTCTTGGTTTAGAATTGGATAATCACTTGAACTGGAAAACGCATATAGAATGTATTACTCGTAAATTGAGCTCTGCCTGTTATGCATTAAGATCCTTATCTACTATTGGTGATATAAACTTACTTAAAGTGTCATACTTTGCATATTTTCACTCTGTAATGAAATATGGATTAATATTCTGGGGTAACTCGTCTGAAGCTAAACACGTTTTTGTTTTACAAAAGAAAGCTATAAGAATAATGGCCGGTGTGCATAAAAGGACCTCATGTAAAAATATTTTCCGAAACTTAGAAATCTTGACTTTACCTTGTGAATACATTCTTTCCCTAATGATGCTGTATATTAAGAACCAAGATAAATTCAGTACTAATCAAGACATTCATCATTTTAATACAAGACATAAATCAGATCTTCATCTACCCTCTGTTAGTCTAAGCTGTTTTAAAAAAGCAGTTCGCTATTCATGTATAACAGTCTTCAATGCACTGCCTAATTATCTTAAAGATTTGAAGAACAACGAGAAAAGGTTCAGAAAAGAATTAACCAAATTTCTACATACTCATACCTTCTACACAATTGATGAATTGTTTATGCTTGTGAACTGAATTATTCTACTTAAATGACATGTACAATTTTATATAGCTCAACTAAAATATGTTTTTATATTGACTTAATCTGTTTACTATGTATTGTATTTTTTTTAGCATAACTGATGAATTGTATGTACTGAAAATTGAATAGTATACTGTATAGGTCAACTGATGAATTGTTTAAGCTTATAAATTGAATTAATCTACTTCATATGAATTGTATAGCTTAACGAAAATAAGTTTGTAAATTGAACTAATTTGATTGTATATGTTTGTATAGTTTGGCTGATGAATTGTATATGTTCTTAAAATGATTACTAGTCTGTGTAGCTCTACTGATGAATTGTATATAGACCTACTGTAAATTGAATGGTAATATGTATAGCTCAACTGATGAATTGTTTATGATTATAAATTGAATTAATCTACTTGATATTAATTGCACAAATTTGTATAGCTTAATGAAAGTATGCTACTTTGTATTGTATATATTTGTATAGTTTTGGCCGATGAATTGTATATGCTTTAAATTGAATAGTAATCTATATAGCTCTACTGATAAATTGTTTGTGTTTGTAATTTGAAGTAGTTTGCATGATATGTATTATCAATTTCTGTATATCACAACTGGTTGAATTGTTTATGCCTTAAATTTAATTAAATTGTTTTGTATTATAATATAGCTCAACTTATGAATGATCGTTTGGGTTTGTAAATTTAATAATCTGATTGGCTATGTATTGTATACTTTTAGTAGAGCCATCGATGTAGCTCAGTCGACAGACTCGCTGGGCTGCTGATCCGGAGCTGCGTTCGGGCTTGGGTTGGATCCCCCTTTGGACTTTGGTTTCTTCGGAGGTTTTCCCCAGCCGTGGGACTGAAGCCGGATGGTCTATGGCGAGTCCTTGGCATCAACCCCTTTGATTTGATTACCCCCTTTGATTTGATTACCTGGTTGGGTTTTTCCGAGGTTTCCCCCACCGAAAAGGCAAATGCCGGGTAATATTTTGGCGAATCCTCGGACCTCATCTCATCTCACTAAATCTCGCCAAAATGTAAAAAAAAAAATGTAAAAAAATTGTACAAAATTGTAAAAATTGTAGAAAATTACTAAATTGTAAAACTATAAAAATTTGTAAAAATTGTAATTGTAATATTGTAAAATGTTGACATGTTCCACATCTTAAAGCTTCATTGCTCATGTAAGATCTATGGAATAAAATAAATTAATGAATGAATGAATGCATACTAGATCATATGCACATGAAATTACTGACAGATTTTCTGATTATGGAAAGCTTCAGTTCACATATCTTCTAGATTCTCAAAAATGTTCTGCTTATAGAGAAAACTTCCCGAATGAGGCACTAAACAAATTATTTCAGTCCTATAACAGTCACTTTGATCAAGTACGTTTGAAAAATGAATTAAGTGTAATATATTCAGCAGAAGTCTTTGATTTTTCGAACAAACCTATCCATGAAATATTATCTGCCATATATGAAAACCAACTGAACCAAGTTATTCCTGAAGTCCTTAAATTGGCAACATTAATTGTGACAATACCAGCTACGTCAGCATCAGTAGAAAGAACATTTTCTGCGTTGAAGAGAATAAAATCCTACTGTAGATCAACTCATACACAAGAACGTTTATCCGGCTTGGCACTGATGTCCATTGAAAAGTCATTTCTACAGAAACTTCGCAAGCGGCCAACTGTAATTTCAATGACGAAGTCATCAAAGTATTTTCGTCCCAATCAAGACGTCTGGAATTCATATATAAATAGGTAAGGAATTTTATTATAGGGACTTTAAAATATATTTTGTGTAATAATAGGGTCAGTGGTAGCCCAAGCCCTTAAACCAGTATACGCCACTGCATAATATTAATATTAGCACTATTTTTCAAGGTATACATGGTTTCAATAATGATTTGGCTAATGATTTTATTACAAATTAGTTGTTTTTGTATATAAGAGTTATCAATTCATGACATATTTGTACCTATTAAATGTGATTGATTGCTCATTTATATTGTAGGCTAATTTTGTGTGAAAAATATAGCAAGCATGCTCTATACAACAAGAGCACATATTATAGTTTAGTTCCAAGTTTCACATAATAAAGAAACATAAGATGATGAATGTATTTTTTATTATATTGATGGGACCTGATCAGTAAGTTATCCTGCATTTTCATTCCCTCATGCAATGCTACTAACTTCCATATTGAGAATTTCAGGAAAAGAAAACTATTTTAACATCCCTTATATCGATATAGATGTTTACGGCAGTTTATCTGTCTGCAGTTTACCTAACATTCTATCTGCAGCCTTTCCTCTCAAGTTATTAGACGGAATTTATTGATATACAATATTTACAAATCAACTTGCCTGAATAATATGCACATCAAATGTTTAAATTTTACCCAAGTGGGAACCATAGCTTATTTTAGACCTTGTTTGCTTTAAGTTATAACAGTGAATTCGTCCATTACAGAAACTACAATAACTACATTCTGTTTTTGTAGGTGAGTTGGTGATATGTTTTTCCCTAACTATGCAGACTTAAAGACTAATTTTCTGATTAACCATTCACTTCATTAAGAAACGCATAATAGTTTGTTTTTTATTTATTTTAATGTGTTCAATTGCCCCCTTCAGTCTGCAGAGTTATATTATCACTACCACTCTGTGCTCATAGTTTAGAAATAAATGAAAAATTGTCTATAGTATCTTCTAGTAGGCTATAAGAAGGATCGTCGAGTGAATTTGCTGTACAGGTATGTAATAATATATGTATAGAACTAATATATATTTATTTTAAATACATACAATG
This sequence comes from Periplaneta americana, assembly GCF_040183065.1. NCBI lineage: Eukaryota > Metazoa > Arthropoda > Insecta > Blattodea > Blattidae > Periplaneta > Periplaneta americana. The sequence continues at coordinate 48,886,606 of NC_091126.1, forward strand.
CAACATCTCATCAGTCACGTCTTGCCTCCTCCACTTTCAAACCCACCACCCGCCAATGCAAGAGCATAATAAACGTGATAATAATTTTCAAAAATAAAATTCTGTGAATGACCGTGAATACATCTAAATTTGATATTGGTAAATTGGAAAACTTAAATCCATCAATTAATGAAATTGAAGAAGCAGTGCTCCACAGTGCCAACCCTGGTCCCCACGAGTTTACTGATAATGTTTTTTGTTAAAATTGTGGTTTTCCCAATTCAGTATGTAGCTAGAGACTGGCTTGCTAGGAGCAAAGAAAGGGAACTGTGTCTCTTTGCGTGCCTTGTCGATTATTCATCAAACTTCTAGTAGCCCATCACCTACATCAACATTGTCAGAAGTTCTCGTGGATCCTCAGAAAATTCTAATTCCGCCACTGCACATCAACCTTACGTCTAATGAATAGTTTTGTCAAGGCAGTCAGCGAAGAAAGTAGAGCTTTTCCTTTTCTAAATCAGAAGTTTCCACGTGTCATTGAGGCCAAACTAAGAGAAGTTATTTTTGATTGCCCAGAAATCAGGGAGCTTACGAATGATGCTAAATTCGATGATAATATGAAAGATAAGGTTGCTTGGCTTGCATTGAATTCTAATATTAAGAGCTTTCTGGGCAATCACAGGAGCCCAGAATAGAATATGGTGTTCAACTCTTGCAATGCTAGCAGACTGTTGGTGCACATGTTCATAAAGTTGTAGTGGTACTTGCTCAGCTCGCATTTAGATTACTTTGCTGAAAAATGTAGGAGGAGGAGCAAGTTGAGTGCCTTCATAGAAACATTCGAGTGATGTGGAGAGGTACCAGGGTCATTGGAATGCAAACATGGTTGCAGACTATTGTTGATGCCTCAAGAACATCTCGTTCCAGAAACAAAACAGGCATGAAAGTCCCTGAAGATGTCCTTTTTTCCACAACAGCGGTAATTGTGTTTAATTGCAATGTATTTTATTATTCCTGCAAATTTAAGTCTAATATGAAACCGTACTTAGCATAGTTTCATAACTATAGGATATAATTTATTTCTGAAATACTATCTTTTTAAAAATGCTATAGCAAGAGAATCTCACCTGATTGAACAAAATGAGTTATATTTTTTAATTCGCTCTTAAGAGGCCTTTGAGGCTTATCTTGCCTAAAAAATATGAGTTATTATATCTAGTAACAGTATACATTCGTAATAACGATGTAGCGTAAGACTTGGTTTCACTCCGATCCTTCCATATATCAAATTCACTGTTGGCAGTCATTCTACTGCGAGAGGCTTGTCACAGAAAGCCTCGTAGCGAGGCGCAACAGCCTCATTCACAGGCAGAGACACTCGCAAGCTTGAGAGGAGGTTGAGGAGGAGGAGAGTATCGATTCACTATGACTTCGTAGGTCTTGATAGCAGGATGCGAGGCTAGCCTCAACCGTGATATAATACGAGGCCTGTCTAAAAAGTATCCGACCTTAATTTTTCCCGCGTAAAGTTGTGATTCTAAGGCGGCGCCACTGTGCATGGTGGAAGGAGGAACTGTAATGCGCATGCTTGAATTTTTTCACCGCATTCGCTTGTGCCAGTCACTGGCTGGTGGTCGCCAAGTAAGGTGCTGTTCTAGGTGTTTGTCGGATTTAGTTTTCTCGCAAGATGACTGAACGAATTGAGCAAAGATACTGCATCAAATTTTGTCAAAAGCTTGGTGATTCTCAAAGTCAAACAATTCGTAAGATTCAGCAGGTGTTTGGGGAAGATGCGATGGGTGTAACACAAATTAAGGAGTGGTTCAACCGATTCAAAGATGGCCGCACATCAGCGGAGAGTGAGCAGCGTTGTGGCAGGCCCCAAACTGCTCGGAGTGCAGCTGTTGTTGAGAGGGTGCGAAATTTGGTGATGGCAGATCGTCGTTTGACCGTGCGGGAGATTGCCGAAGAGGTTGGAGTGAGTAAAGATTCTGCACATGCAATTTTGCGTGATGATTTGAACATGAACCGAGTGGCTGCGAAATTCTTGCCCAAGTTGTTGTCCCCGGAACAAAAGGACCTCCGTCGTGACGTTGCACAGGACCTTCTGGACACCGCCAACACTGATCCTGGGTTTCTGAACACCGTGATAACTGGAGATGAGTCATGGGTGTACGGGTACGACCCAGGAACAAAAAGACAGTCGTCGCAATGGAAGCATCCCGAGTCTCCAAGGCCGAAGAAAGCGCGGCAGGTGCGAAGCAAAATCAAGGTGATGCTGACTGTTTTCTTTGATGTCCGTGGAATTGTGCATCACGAATACGCACCGGAAGGACAAATGGTGACAAAGGAGTACTATCACGATGTTCTCCGGCGACTCCGTGATGCAGTTCGGCGCAAAAGACCAGACATGTGGACGGCGAACAACTGGCACTTGCATCACGACAACGCCCCCGCACATTCATCCCAATTGATACACACTTTCTTGGCCAAACATGGAATTACAACCGTTCACCAACCTCCCTACTCTCCAGACCTGGCTCCTTGCGACTTCTGGTTGTTTCCAAAATTGAAGACACCACTGAAAGGATCCCATTTTGAGAGTAGAGAAGAGATAATGCGGAATGCGACGACGGAGCTGAACACCATTCCAAAAGAAGACTTCCAGAGGTGTTTCCGGCAGTGGAAGGATCGGTGGGCTAAGTGTGTGCAAGCACAAGGGGCCTACTTTGAAGGGGATTAGGGTCCCAACCCCGTCAGGTATTTGAAATATTTTTTCTGGCTAAAGGTCGGATACTTTTTAGACAGACCTCGTATACCGTTGCACTACGTTTATTTTTCTGTGAATGTGCCGCATTGTTGACTGTTTAATCAAAAGTGCATGCGTGTAAGTGTTACATAATAATTTTGTGTAAAATGGCTCATATTGAATTAGCATTGAGGTCATTATTTGGAGAATTGAAAGAAAAATGGTTTTCGAGTTGGGTGTATGAAAAGAAATGAGCTTAAAAAGATAGGAGATCAACACTACATTTACATATTAAAATAGCGGATGGAGGAAGACAAAATAGAAAATTTAAATTTTCTTGATATAAGAAATATCCTTGGCTAACAGAGTTATAAGTTATATTGTTATATCTGTATTCTGTTTTGGGGTGAAAATGAGTCATCATCGTCTACCTGTAGGGTTTGTGTCACAAAGAATTGTTATAGAAAAACCGAGAAACATCTGCTGTTTAAAAAGATACAAGGTAAGCAGATATTTTCAGCCTACCCGATATTTACACCTTAGCTTCGCCACTGGCTTCCATCGAGGTACCTGATGAAATTAAGTTAAAAATATACGTTACAGAGCTGTGAAAAGTGGCTTATTTGCTTGCATGAGTTTAACTCTAATATATTTTATTTTTCAACTTAGGTCTAAATACCGGTAATATTATTTTGTCATATTAACCCATTATATCCTAGAGATTTTTTTTCGATTTTTTTTTTTTGTGAAAACTCTCAGAGATTATCATTGTATGTCAAATAAGAATATAAAATATAAAGGAATTCGAAATAGTATTATTTAGGCCCTTTTACTCTATGTTTGATATATCAAAAGCTGGGCGTTGGTGTATAGCAATGTTATTTGAAGTTTCTATACAGAATTATGTGAGATGTGACAGGGTAAATGACTGTTTTTGGATATGGGGATGTCTGGAAAAGTTTTGAGCATATGTAAAGTAGTCTGGGATAAGTGGAACCCATAGTTTTCTATGGGGAAAGTGGAACCCAACGTATGACAGTGCCAGAGAATCAAATATGAAAATGAAATTTAGTGCATATAAATTCCAATTTCCTTTTTGAGTTCATTATTACCTAATAGTTTCACCTGGCTTTAATAGTTTTAACGTAACAACTATAGGTTCCACTTTTCCCAAGTTTCTACTTACCCCATTGTACCTTATGTAAAATAATTTACACTGAATTTTGCAAGAAACTAAATTATTATTATTATCATAAATCATAATGGCATAAATTGTAACATAAATAGTCAGATATTGTGAACACTTATTTCAAATTATTCATAAATACAAAAATAATCCACATTATACACTGTTAGCCTACTTAGTGTGGAATTTTAGAAAGCAGTCTTTTGGGTGCAAGGCAACTTTACATTTGATGCAGTTGTATTTTGCATTTTTCTTGCATAATCCACAGCGCCTTTGATTGTCCTGAAATTGCACCAAATGATTTTTTCCATCATATCGCAATTCAGTTGGTATCAGTGATGGTTTCTTTGGCAAAACAGACGTCCTTGGGGAGCTCAACTTTGGAGTTGAAAGTGTTACCAATGTTATCCTCCTTATGAATTCCAACAAAGGATACCCTGGAACATTTTTTCTATACAGTAACCACATGTTTACTACCGCCCCATTCAAACAGAACCTGAAAAATGGCCACCACCATTTTTTTTGACCTGATTCGAATTCGATACAATCCCCGGTGTTGATCGAACAAATCAACACTCCCCATATACCTGTTGTAGTGTTTGATGATTGTCGGTTGAGTAACAGCAACACGTTTCTTTTCACTTGCATTCCATCGTTGACAAGTTCCGTAAGCAAGTGTCACATTTTCATCTTGAACATTAGTGCCCATAGTCACTTGATTGTTATCTTGCCATTTGATGAGCGTTACTTTCTTGTCTTTTGATTGAAGGGTGTGAGTTGCACCTCTTGACTGTTTCCCTAGGTCTTTTAACGGTGCATTTCCAGTCCTATCAGCTCGAATTGTTCCTATTACATTTAAGTTATGTTGTAACATTGTGTTGAGGAGTTCTAAAGAATTGAAATAATTGTCAATGAAGACAAAACTGTTAATAGGAATAAATCCAATACAAATACTTTGAACAACTGACGATCCCAATGATTCACCTTGAATCCTATCTTTTTTTCCTGTATAAGAAGAAAATTTAAGGAGATACTCTTCAGGTGTGGCTAAACACCAGAACTTGAAGCCGAACCGAATTGGTTTGCCGCGAATGAATTGCTTCATTGAGTGACGGCCATAATACGGTTCCATAGCTTCATCCAGTGAATACTTCGAGCCAAGAGGTTGAGCAAATTCTTGAAATTTGTTGTTGACATAGTCAATGAGGGGCCTTACTTTGAATACCCTATCTGTTTGATCAATTTCAGAATTGTCACTGAAGTGAAGAAATCTATGAATTATGTCAAATCGATTTCTTGTCATTGCATTTAAAATCAGTAAATTGTGTGTATCGTCTCGTGTTTCCCAAAATAACCGCCAGTGTGGTACCTTCACATAACCGGAAACTAAAAGAATTGCAAAATATGTATATAGTTCTTCAATGGACAAATGTATAATGCATCCTTTCTGGGCTGCATATAATACAGTCTGCCGACATATCATTTCCATAATTTCTAAGTCGAATATCGTTTTGAACAACTCATCGGGAGACTTATCAAAATTCAACTCAAAAATATTATCATTAGGGGTGGTTGGTAGAGAAATTAAATTAGCTTTGTGAAGATTTCTTTCAGTCCATTCAGTTGTATATTTAGCTTTCTTGGGTACAGATTTGTTTGCTTTCTTCGGTATAGAACTGTTTACATTTTCAGAATTTGAAGAAGGATAAACATTCAGACGAGATGAAGTAGTAGAGCTCGATGGTAATTCTCTAGGAGAGGCGACTGTTGTTAAATTTTCTGATTGTTTCTCAACCCTAGGTTCATTCACGTTTGATTCAAAATTTATATCCTCTCTCTGTTTGAAATGGTCCCTCTGTCTAACTATCCTCATCGCACCTTCTTGACGTAAAATTCCTCTGCCCAGATCCATAAAAGTAGTTTTTTCATCGTCGTCACTGCCACCATCATCCCGATCACTGTCGACGCCATCAGCAGGAGAGTTAAGTACCACCGCTATTTCGTCAGCAGCATGTATACTTGCACATATTTCAGGTTCATCTGCATCTAACACCTCATCTAGCCATTTTATCAATTGTTCTGTATCTTTCCTGTAAGATGGATAAAAGTTCACATAAACGCCCAACGTTTGATATATCAAACATCAAAGTTTACGTAGTCCTCCAGTCCATATTATTCAAATTATTATGAAAAACTATAATAGTACTGAAAGGATACACATTTGCCAACACGTTAAAATAATTAATTAAAATCGAGCATTCAAAACAAACCATTCATAAAATAAAAATCCAACTCACGTGTTATCCATCTTCCGAGCAGACTGGTACTGGAATTTCAACACTCGCAACAACTGCCAAATTAAAAGATTTAAGTTTTCCATTGTTACCAATATAGAGGTTGATGACTTATAAGCCAACTGGTGTACCAACAGTCATAATAAAAAGAGAATTGCAAATATACAACAATCAAACAGCATAAGCTGCATTGTGTTTGATATATCAAACGGTGGGATATAATGGGTTAATACATTAATGTAGTCTACGTATCATTTGTGGATGCTATATATTTTTTTAAATTTCTTGAAAGTTTTCTTTCAGTAAAATTGGGAATTACCACTTAAAATCTTACCTCCTACACATAAATATCCTCAGCTTCGATTAATGGTTTCTTTATTATCTCGAAGATTAAGCTACCGGTACCTTCTTTTCACTCTCGTGAGTTTTAACTGCATATGCGAAGAGGCCACGATCAAAACACCGAATTTATAACTTGTTTTGGGCAAGCCTGTGGTTCAGGCAATAGTCTCGAGATTTCCCCAGGTAAGTTACTCCAATTACCTTGTGGCATCCTCTAACGAACTAAGTGGTCTAGATTTCTCGATACTGGTGACATCTATGAGCCACTTTCGTAGAGTCAGGGTGAAGAGCGGCAATTTAATATACCTGCCATTACAAAAAAAAAACTGCTGCCAGAAATTCAAAAGAAAGATAGCAATGGCGAATAAAAAAAAGCATCTTCTGAGGAAATTTGGAAAAGGAACTAAGTAAGATACTAGTGAAGTGCTTTGTATGGAGTGTGGCATTCTATGAGGCAGAAACACGATCATTACGACGAAGTGAAGAGAAGTGACTAGAAGCATTTGAAATGTGGAAATGGAGAGGAATGGAACATGTGAAGTGAACAGACAGAATAACAAATGTAGCTGTGTTGGGAAGAGTTGATGAAGAAAGAAATATGCTGAAACTGATCAGGAAAAGGAAAAGGAATTGCCTGGGTCACTGGCTGAGAAGAAACTGCCTACTCAAAGATGCACGGGAAGGAATGATGAACGGGAGAAGAGTTCGGGGCAGAAGAAGCTATCAGATGATAGACGACATTAAGATAATGCATCATAAGAGGAGACAAAGAGAAAGGTAGAAAATAAGAAAGATTGGAGAAAACTGGGTTTGCAGTGAAAGACCTGCCCTTGGACAGAACACTGGATGAATGAATGAAAAACATAGCTACAACTATTCCGATCACCCTTCTTCATTGTGAAACCTGCGCATTACGTAATACAAAATTACTATGAGGATTAACATAATTGGTGGAAAAAATATAAAGCCTCTGCAATTCAGACCTGTGAAGTTTGGAAAATGTTAAAGCGATAGATAACATAGAATTTATTGTTCTTGTGACAAGTATTAAGCTATGCTTTCAGTACTCCTTTTGTTCTTATCTGAAATACATTCTAAGAGTAGACTTACTCTTTCTTCAGTGACACCAAAACAGTTTAAACCTCTGATGCATGACTGTTTTTCCCCCCTTTTAATGCATGACATGGGCCTATGAGGCCCGCACTTACTTGCAATATGAAATACGGTGTTAATTTGAATTGAAATGTAAAATACCGTGTTAATTTGAATTTATATGTTTATTTATTTATATTATACAAAATGGTAACTAATATTGCATATAAATGTTAAATTTTATTCTTTTAATTATAGATATATAATCTACTCAATTTTCAATTTCTAGCCATGGAGAATTAAATATAAACATTCACATGTTAGATTCTCTTTTCTTTTTTTACTTCTAACCTGTTTTCAAGATTTTAACTGTTTACATTCACAGCATACTACGAGGTGTATCCAGAAATTAAGTTCCAATGGCCGGTAAAGGAAAAAAGCATCAATGAGTAAGAAATATTTATTGCACTATTTACATATTCACTGGCTACTTGTCAACATAATCACCACAGTCATTGAGTCGTTTATCATACCTGTGCACCATCGTTTGTATGCCCTTGTCATAGGAATCTGCCGCTAACCTCTAGGGCCATGAAGCCACTGTCATCAGTACCTCAACGTCGTTGTGGAAACGTTTTCCAGCTAGAATGCGCTTCATAAGTCGGAAGAGATAAAAGTCACATGCCGCGATGTCGGGGTGGATAGTCGACGATCTCCCATCCAAACTGAAGCAGCAGATTGCGTGTGGCATTGACTGTATGTGGTCATGCATTGTCATGCAAAAGCGTAATGACTCTTTATTCCACGTCTCTTGTTCTGGATTGTCTTCCTCAAATTTGCAACGTCTGACAATACTGCTCAGCATTAAACGTCTCCCCTCGCTATAAAAACTTGCACGTGACGTCACCACGGCGATCCCAGAAGACAGTGCACATGATTTTTTGACAGATTATCTACTTGAATTTGGTCTTCACAGGTGAACCACTATGCCGCCAATGCATGGATTGTTGTTTTGTTTCTGCTGCGGCACGCAACACCCAAGTTTCATCCCCAGTGACAACATTGTCGAGAAACTCATCACCTTTCTCTGCATACCGCTGGAGGAATGTCAATGCTGCAGCCAGTCGTTTCGTTTTGTGTTCATCTGTCAGCTGCTTTCGCACCCATCTTGCACACACTTTCCGAAACCAAGCCACCGGGAGACGATTTCGTGCATCAGTGAGCGAGACATCTGGGGGAATTGACCAGAGAGTTCCGAAATTGTGAAGTGCCGGTTCTGCAAAACTGCTTGCCGCACACTTTCCATCAGTTTTGGAGTCACCAGGGACTGTCAGCCACTACGGTCTTTGTCGTGCACATTGGTTCAGCCTTCAGTGGATTGCCTGTACCACGTCTCACCATACTGCAACTCATAATGTCGGGTCCATACACGTTGCACAATTGGTGGTGGATCTCTGCTGGAGATTGCTTCTGAGCGTGCAGAAATCGGATAATTGCACGAATGTCGAAGTTGGCAGGAGAGAATATAAGTGCAGCCATTTTCTCCTAGCTTTGTGCAATAACTACTACCATCATAATACTGGAAGTGCACTGAGTTATTCCTACATATCCTATCTCTACTGCTATGCATGCACATTCTCATCCAACTAGCCATGCCATCTCTGTACGCGATTGGAACTTACTTCCTGGATGAACCTCGTACCATACTTTGCTCACTGCGCACATTTCTTTGGCATGCCTATCTTCCTCCCAGTATATACATTATTGCATCGAAAGCGTAGGCATTTGTCGCATCACAGATCCAGAAAATTTTTGTTCCATATTTTTCGAGCTTGTTTGGCATGTACTGTAAAAATGGGCAGCGCCCTCTGAAATGAATTAGTTGTTTATCTACGGCCGTGCACTCACTGGGCACATACTTCTTGCAAATTCTCGTTGAAAATGCTTCATACATAACGAAACAAATTCAAACTCTCTGCTTGAAGTCTTTTATCCCAAGTCCTCTTTTTATCAAAACGCAATGCTTTACGAATTGTCTCAAAAGATATACTGATATGCATGCTCTCTATTGGGGATTGCTATTAGAAAAGGAAAATATTTATCGCATTGCTTCTTTAGAATTCTTCACTACACCAGCTAACACAAGTATTCCAATAAATGCCTCGAACGCTTGTTGAGATAATATTTACGTTTGGTAGGTTTTCCACTCATTTCACAGTGTGATTTACTTCACTCCCGAGGACACCAGGACGATCAAAACAGTGTCAGATGAAGTTTCTGCAGAAATATTATATAAATGTATTTTAGGGTGGCCCTTAGCTATAGGTAATTTTCCGAAAGTTAAAATTGTGCTGCTCCCACCCCCTTATCTTGTTCCAATCGACAAAAAAATGATCTGTGCAAATTTACAGCTCAATCGGACAACTGCTTGGCGACCCTCAAATGCTTTGAAGTTGGAACATAGCATACGCAACGATTAATTCCATACAAAAGCGGTATACTCTTCCCTATCTCGACCATTTCTTTTTTTCTTCTTAGAGAAATTTATGTGGACATTCTGGTGACCCCAGCAATTGTTTAAAAATATTCTGAACGAAATTTCCCAAAAGTTAATTCGAAAAATTCCTGAAAATAAAATGAAAAATTTAAGAAATATAAGGTTTTTTTAGTAATGCACACAACTTCTATGAGAGAAACACGTTTTTATTTACAACAATAATTTCTACAGAATCAAAACACTATATATATGAACGAACATTGAACATTATTATTTCCTAAGGGAGGATTTAGTAGCAGTTGGATATTTTTACAGTCTCTTGTAACAATCTGTAAAACAAATTGTTTCTCAGTTTCATCTTTTGTGAGAATATTATTGCAATCCTGAATAAGTTTGGTTTCTCTTTCTGTAACGTCCTTCACAACAACTATCTTCTAAAGTTTTTTAAATTCCACTTATGTAAACAGGATCATCCTTCCAAGTTGAAGGGTCTTTGTTGAGGAAATCGGTGCTGATAGAAAATCTCGTGAAGAAAATTTTAGTACCAGGAGTTACAAAAGACGAAAACTCAATATTTGTAAAGGAAGAAAAATTATTCTGTTGCAGAATGTAGCTCTTCAGTTGATTTTCTTCTTCCAGTATAACTTGAGCTATATTTGCTTTAACCGCTGTTGGAACATAGTCATCAAATAAGAATAGAACCACAGTTTCGGGAACTAAGTACCAGAGATGGTTGGAAAATTTATTTGCAGCAGCCTGATTTCTGGATCAATATCCTGATAATTTATCAGTTCACGCATGAATAGGAAATCATGATAAGGTGCTTTAATTGCTTCTGATGACAGAAAATAGGCTCGAACATAGCCTACAATCGAGCAAGAAAAATACATATTCTTCTTGAAGAGTTCTTCTCCTTATGAGATACCTGAAATTTATCTTCAAACAAGTATATCTTGAATGCAAAAATTGTTTTTGCCATTCACCTAGCATGACTTCCAGCTCCTAGTATATGAAACGATATCCCGTTCTTTGGAATGCTGCCAAGAAAAATCATCGTTAAAAACTCTTATCCTCTTCATTTTTCATCTGTCCCAAAGCTCTGAATGAACTATGTCAAAGAGATCGTCCATAATTTCCACAAAAATATCTCTTTTTTTTTCTTTTCCCTTGCCTGCAATTCTATATTCAAATATTTCTATAAACCTTTCCAATCATCATAGAGTTTGGATAACTTATAAACACGGTGGTCACTTTTTCTAGTATGGATTCGTGCTTTTTACCAAAAAATTAACACTTCTTGAATCTCCAATGCTGCACTTTCCTTTGTTGTAAGATTTACAACTTGTACATTGTAGAAGAAAATGCTTAAGACTTGCCGGTTTGAAGGTAGTTTGGCTCCAATGATTTGATTGGTGCTGTAGCCAACAAGAGAGAGACATAAAAGCATTGTCTTAACTTATATGACGAACTATGTGAAGAGGTTGATGCCATTTTACAACTCTAGGAAAAAAGTCTTGAAAGTCACTTTACACGAGCAGTCAGCAGGTCAGCACAGACAGTTCTGAATCAATAAGTGAAAAATTATTCCTCAACAAGATCATGTTTGGTTATAAAATAAATTAATAAAGCATATACAATAATAATAATAATAATAATAATAATAATAATAATAGCGGTAGCAGGTGAGAAACCTCTTTGAGGCAGTCTCATCAAGGGTGTAGCATCCCTTCCTTTGCGAGCTTCAGGTCACACTGACCCGGTGTGTAGTACCTGATCGAAGGGTTCCTTGCACAGGATGACGTGTGAAGACCTCAACGAACATGAGAAAATGTGCGGAAGAGGCACCCATTCTCCTGGGGACAAATTTGGAGATCCATCTCCGGGGTAACAAGGAGAAAGTCCTTAACGATCTGTAAGAGAGCGGATGAGGCAGCCCTTCAATTGGGGTTAGTACAATTGAAGGCTATGATGACTAGCCTTAAGATGGCAATCCCATCACTCGTCTTACTCTGCGGAACTCCAGTAACGTACCCAGAGGACATTTCATTACTAAAAGTTTCATAGATGGAAACAGGATTGATCAAACGTTGACGACCACAGCAAGAAGCAGGAATAAAGATTTAGGTAGAAACGAAATAATTAAAATAGGAGTTTGGAATCCCAGAGGTATCACAAATAAAGAAACTGAGCTAGAAGACGAACTAGAAAAAATGAATGTAGATGTTGCCGTAATTCCAGAAACCAAAAAGAAATTAAAGGGATCAGCTGAATTAGAAAAGTATATAATGATATATGAGGGTGTACCGCGAGATAAAAGAGCAGCGGCTGGAATAGCAATCTTAATAAGAAGACATTGGAAAAATAGAATACAAAGTTATGAATATATTAATGAAAGAATAATAAAAATACGACTAAGAACAGCAAGAAATTACATCACAATAGTAGGCGTTTATAATCCAGGAGAAGGTAAATTGGAGGAGTGTATAGAAATTTATAAAAATCTACAGAACCAAATCAATAAAGTCAATCCCAACGACTATTTAATAGTAGCTAGAGATTTAAATGCCAGAGTAGGCAATAAACCTATAAAACATGTAATGGGTAAACACGGAGAAATAACGCAGAACAAAAATGGAAAACTTCTAATAGATTTCTGTAATTTTAATAACTTGAGCATAACAAATACATTCTTTCCTCACCGAGACATACATAAATATACCTGGTGTGCAAGAGGTCAAAGAAGCATAATAGATTACACTATAGCTAACGAGAAGTGCTCTAATCTAATACTTGATACAAGGGTATATAGAGGCTGTGATATTGGTTCAGATCACTATCTTCTAATTACCAAGATAGCAATCCCAGCTAAATGGAAAAGAAATAATACAAGAAAGGTGACAGGTATAACTAATATTGAAACCTTTAAGGTACACCTACTACAAGATGATTCTATTAGAGATCTATATCAGCAACGATTAAATTTATATTTAAAACAGAAACCTATTAGTAGAAATATTAATGAAGAATGGGAAGAATTAAAAGGTACAATATTGCAGGCTGCCTTGGAGTCACTTGGTACAAGAAATAAAAATTACAATAAAAAAAGATTAAAAGTCTGGAATGACGATATAGCAAAACTTGTCAAAGATAAGAAAGATGCATATCTAAAATACTTGAATCTGAAAACGGATGAAAATTTAATTGAATATAAGAAGCTAAGCGCCATTGTACGCCGAGAAGTACGTAAAATAAAAAGAACCTCGTGGGAAAAATATATCGGCGACATTGAGCACGATGTACATGGTCGACAAGACAAAGCTTATAAGATTTTAAAACACCTAAATAACCAGACTAGAGACAACTTGAAACTAAACTTAATACCACAAGAAGAATGGACATCCTATTTTAAAGATCTCTGGACAGAAGAAACAGATGAAGAAACAGTTTCGACATTAATAGATGAAAATGTAGATCCAATTTCCTTTGAAGAATTAGAAACCACTATTAATAATAGTAAGAATAAGAAAACTCCGGGTGTTGATAATATTAATAATGAATTAATTAAATATGCATCAATTCAATTAAAATATCGTCTTTTAGATTTGTTAAACATGTGTTGGAAATCTGGTCATATCCCAGAAGAATGGAGAATGGCAAAAATTTATCCAGTTTATAAAAAAGGAGACCGTCAAAACTGTGAAAATTACAGGGGTATAAGTGTTTTGGGGATTTGTTGTAAAATTTATGCATCGATACTAAAATCCCGTTTTAATGTAATAATGGAAAATATTATCCTAGAACCCCAAAATGGATTTAGGAAAGGCAGATCCTGTTCCGGTTGTATTTTTACTATTAACCAGATATTTGAGAAACATAGAGAATATAATATACCAACTTTTATACTGTTTGTAGACCTTGAAAAGGCCTTTGATAAAGTTAATAGAAATAAATTATGGAATATCATGAAACAGAAAGGAGTACCTCAACATTTAATAACTGTAATAAGAAGTTTGTATGTAGAAAACAAGATATTGGTTGAAACTGGAAGGAGACATAAAAATGATATAACGGCAATCATAAATAGAGGTGTAAGACAGGGATGTCCACTTTCGCCTTCTCTCTTTAATGTTTATATTGACGATGCCATATTTCATTGGCAGACAAATTTAGATTCACATTTTAAAATAAAAGAACAAATATTAGATACGTTACTTTTTGCTGACGACCAGGTTCTCATTTCTAGCTCAGAAAATGATTTACAGAAGGCCACATTTCAACTAAGTAATATTCTTAAAAATTATAATCTTAATATATCTACAAAGAAAACTAAAGTTTTAGCTTTTAAAGGACCAGATACCTTACGAGCAAAAATTATTTTGGATGGGAAACCTATTGAGCAAGTAAATAATTTTAACTATCTAGGCTGTAATATCTCCTATTTTAAGAAGGAAGATCTTTTTAATAAACTTAGTAAATTTAATTTTATATGTGGCACAATAAAGAGATCCCTGAAATACACTAGAAGAGAAACCAAACTAAATTTCTATAAGGTTATGGCTGTGCCTATATTGCTGTATGGTAGTGAATTTTGGACTTTAACCAAGAAAGAAGAAAAAACTATAGAAGCAGCTGAAATGAGGTTTTTACGTAGTGTAGCTGGTTGCACACTTTTGGATAAAAGAAAAAGTGAAGATATCAGGAATGAATTAAATATTTTTAAACTGATGGATAAAATAGAGCAATATAGGAACAATTGGAAGGAGCATGTTCAGAGTATGAAACCAGGCCGAATACCAAAAATCATTTTAGATTATAATCCAGAGGGTAGAAGAAGTGTTGATAGGCCAAAGAAGAGATGGATACAACTTTTTAATTGAAATCTATGAGACCGGAACGAGCCTAAATGGCTTAAGCCGTGAAATGTTGAATAATAATAATAATAATAATAATAATAATAATAATAATAATAATAATAATAATAATAATAATATAGGTTTATCTAATAGGCTAATATTAGAAAAAATATTTTTCGGGCTAAAATTTCAAAACTCCATGGTCGATGAGGGTCACCTTGCAGTTGTCCGATTGAACTGAAAATTTGCAAAGCTCGTTTTTTTTTTCTTGATTGGAACAAGATAGAGGAGAGGGAGCAAAACTTTTAGAAAGTTGAAAAATAAGGGCCACCCTAATGTATTTAAATAATCTTTTCCAGGAGCTTAGAAGTTTCTCAGAAGTTAATAATTAATACGGGCCTCAGAGACCCCTGCTATGTAACAACAGGGTACTGGTAAAAAACTAACAATTTACAGAAAACCTTCAGCCTGAAAAAAATGTCACTTCAGCTATTAAATCATAATTACATTTGTCGCCTTGTCACAAGGAGGCAGCCGTTTAGCGTGCAGAACTACAAAGCTATAGCTGTTTGATTTCGTGACCGGGTCTTTCAGACCCATGTTATGCATCAGAGGGTTAATTAATTTAGGTTCCGAATGAATTCGTTTCAGAATTTTATTTAGGCCTACTAAATTACCATGTTATAGCAAACTAAAACTAAATCTTTCGTCCGATTTCTGGAATTGAAGATGGGGAAATAATCGTTCAAAATATTTCCCTACTTATTTTATAACATAGAAGAATGTGAAATGAATCATGCTCATTAATTACGAATTTGTAGATATGAATACAAATTATATAGGTATAATACACAGAGGCTATAACTCTTTTTGTTAGAGCGATTAAATTTCCTATAAATACGTGAAACAGAAAAAAAATTATTAAATATACATCACCAATTACCATACCTGATATGAGAAAATTCGCACATTAATGTTGGCGACACTGAAGGAGAATGTAAAGACGCTTCCATCGCGTTTTTGACCCCTTGATGAACAGATCTCTTTTAAAGTAATTTGTGAAATTCATACTTATTTAGTTTAAAGTCTTCAGCTACTAGTCCACAACACAAAATATGACTGAAAGTACTAAGAAGAAGGTGACGAAGGCTGATTTGTCTGTTAAGATGGAGGCAGCAACACGCGAAACAAAAACAGACCCGAGGCTACCTTTGGCGAACAAATCTTTTAACAGGTTAGTTATATAAATATATTGTAACATATTCCGTGTATGTAATGAATATAATTAGTTTAGGACAATTTCACTTAGATTCTAAATATTGCCAAGAGAATTTTCCATACAAATATTATTGTATAGGTTTTGATATGTACCTGGAATATTGTTCCTTTCTAAGTAGGTTATTTCAGTAAATTACGCATTTATCTCTTACACTAGAAGTTGTTGTCTATGATTTTATTGTTCAACATAACCTGATCGATAGTCAGAAATACAATAAGTTAATCACAGTTAATATTATATTCTGACTCAGTTATCATGAACTTTAAATGTGATTAGTATGTTTCATACAGTACATTACAGATGTTTTATAATAGGCTATATAGAATTCATATGCCTCCATAATTATCTATATAAAACATTGAAGTTGGAATAATATATTTACTGCTTACAAGACGCAATAATAGGTCTACATAATACTCCATATAACATATTGAAGTTCGAATACCATATTTGCTGCTTAACTTATAAGACGCACTTTTCAAGCTAATCATTTGTCTACAATACGGGGTTCAATAGCTATACATAATACTCTATACCAAATACTGAAGTTGAAATAATATATTTTCTGCTTACAAGACGCACATTTTAAGCTAATCATTTGTCTACAATACGGGGTGCAATACGCCTACTTAATACTATAGGCCTATGTAAGATATTGAAGTAGAAATACTATATTTGCTGCTTACAACACGTAGCCTACCGGTAATTTTCAACCTAATAATTTGTATAAAATACGAGTTGCAACCGGACTACACAGTACTTTATATCAAATATTGAATTTGAAATAACGTATTTGCTGCATACAAAAAATTTTTTCAAGCTAATCATTTGTTTACAATACAGGGCGCAGTTCATATTCCGAAAATTGAAATATACGATGTAATTTTCATGCCTATGTTCCATATGAGTCTGACCTACGACGTTATATAGGACCATTAAAATCTTGTTCTCCCGAAAGTTCAATATATAGATGAGTGGTCCTTAAATTGCTGGCGTCTTAGAGGCCGGCATAGGCCTATATGCCTATTGGCTAGTGTTTATTTCGCTACTGAAAATTCGATCCGTGGTCGATAACTTGACTATTGCAGAAGTGTCTAGAGCCTGATTAATGGGATAGATCACACTTTAGGCGGGATTCATTACTTCCGAAAACAGCATGACTGGCGTAGGACATGGAGAGTACAAATCATTATCTGATAATAATGCGATAGAATGATGCTAAAGCCGTTTCGAACAGGATCATAGAAAGCAAAATCCTACCAGCCGCCTTCTGAACTCCCTTCCACATATCTCATTAGAGGTGAACGATCATCAACAGTGTGGTGAGTACGACGAACCCTCCCTCACGTTATCGGTTTTCCCGATATCAGATTTCGTTACTCTTGGCACAAATTCGTGACGTTGCCGGGTGGATATCAGTTCTATACACTGGCTGAAATCTAATGACAATATTTCTTCCCTCGTGAGGACTCGAAACAGAGCTCATATCGTTGCCTATCGCTAGAAAAAGACATGGCCCTTTAGGTTTAGGCTACGCAACAACGGCGAGGGACAATGATAAGATGATAGATTGGGTTATTTCATTGCTGAGCTGGGACATATGAAACTCTGAAATTATTAACCAATTGATAGGATAATGTGCAGGAGAACTCAGCTTCTTGGGTAGTGGACATATAAGGGGAATTTTTAACTCCAATGATAAGAGGATATGTAGGAAAACATTATAGGGGAGGGTGTTGTACCTTGAGGATAGTGTACCTTGGAACACTTGATATTTTCTAGTCAATGCTGCTATCTAGCGACGTATTCAAGAAACATGTTATAGAATGTACATCAGAGGGCAGTGTAAACTGTTTCCCGCACTTTTCTAAGCATTGCTGTTCATGTGAGACAAGCCGTTAAATTTTACCTCTCTGTTGTAAATAATTTGAGTTTCGTATTTAAGTGTTTTATATATTGTTCGAAAGCTGAATCAGTGAAACTTAACTACCAGTCGATTCTGCACTTCTTGGTGAGTAAAATATACTATATTGTTTAAACATTAGTCACAATCTATGAATGATGAAAGTATTTTATCTTTGCAGTGCATGGTCTTGTACCTTGAAACAGAAGTAGGTGTTGTACCATGGAACACGTTCCAAGGTACAACATATTAACGCTTACTTTTTTCTGTTTCAGGCAAAGATGCCTCGTAGTAAATTAGGGGTAAAGAGAAAGCCTGTCGACGCGGAATTAATGAAAAAGGCCGTAGAAGCGGTCACTGCCCCACAAGACAAAAGAATTTCTATTAGGGAAGCATGTAAAGTGTACAATGTCAAACTTGCTACATTGTCAAGACACCTGGCTGCTTTTAAACAATCTGGAAACGAGAATTTTACTTATTCAGTAAATTGTGATGTGAAGAGAATATTCAGTGATTCTGAAGAGCATTTTCTTGTTCAGTATGTTAAAAACGTTGCAAAAATGAATTACGGTTTGTCTAAGAAGGGGGTTAGAGAACTTGCATACAAATTCGCAGTTGCAAACGGAAAAGAATATCCTCCAAAGTGGAATGAGGAGAAAATTGCTGGGAAGGAATGGATGCGGTGGTTTATGCGAAGGCATGCAAGTGATTTATCGATAAGAAAGCCGGAGGCAACAAGTTTATCGCGTTCAACAAGCTTTAATAAAGCCAATGTTGATGCATTTTTTAAAAATCTTGAAAGTGTGCATAGTCGCTATGGTCCTATTCCCGCACAAAGGGTTTGGAATGTAGACGAGACAGGTCTATCAACTGTCCAGACTCCTGCTAAGATTGTTGCTCCAAAAGGTGTTAAACAGATTGGAAGTTGCACTTCAGGAGAAAGAGGAAATCTGATAACCATGATAGCAGCAGTTAATGCTATAGGTAACCACATTCCACCCATGCTCATATTCCCAAGGGTATTCTTTAAAGAAAGAATGTTGTTTGGTGCTCCACCTGGAACAATTGGGGCAGCAGTTTCATCAGGATGGTCTAATGATGAAATGTTCCTGAAGTTTATGGAACATTTCATCAAATTTGTGAAATGTTCAAAAGACGAGCGCGTCCTCTTGATTTTAGATAATCATGAGACCCATCTCTCTGTAGAGGCTGTTGAACGAGCTTCTGCAGCTGATGTTGTAATGGTTACATTTCCACCTCACACGTCCAATAAACTGCAGCCACTCGATCTAACTGTCTATGGTCCTCTGAAGGGTTATTATAACCAAGGAGTGGATGCGTGGATGATCAATAATCCAGGAAGAATTTTGACTTGTATTGTGTGGCTGAAGTCTTAGGAACAGCTTTCCCTCGAGCATTTTCAACTACAAACATAGTTAGTGGCTTCAGGAAATCAGGAATATTCCCATTAGATCGTGGAGTATTTTGTGAGGATGATTTTCTTGGTGCATGTGTCACGGATCGTGAAATTGACCTGCAAGCTGCGACTCCCAGTTCCTCTGGACTCAATCTACAACCACAAAACAGTGGAACTTCGATATCAGAGACTCCTGAGGCATCCCAAAATTCAAAAAAGATTGTAACGCCTGAGGAAGTCCAACCTTATCCGAAGGCAATGCCCAGGAAATTGAATACCCGTAGAAGAAGAGCTGGTAGGACACGAATTGCAACAGACACTCCTGAGAAGGAAGAGATAAGGTCATTGAAGGAGAAAAGAGCTTCCAAGACCCGACCTAAGGTTGCAAGAACTAACTTAATCGGTAAGTTGCAAAATGTTGCCAAAAGGAATCGAGTGCCATCTTCCTCTTCGTCTGAAGATGAACCTCTTGCCTTTGGTCTCCACTGATGACGAAGACAGCACTGATGAAGTCTGCATTTTTTGCAACCAATCATTTTGCAAAGATACGTGTGGAGAACAATGGATTCGTTGTTTAAAATGCCTACGATGGTCTCATGAACTTTGTGCAGGCGTTGATAAAGGAGCGTGGAAAACATATGTGTGTTGACATTTGTAAATAAATATTTCATTTCAT
The DNA here is from genome assembly GCF_040183065.1 of Periplaneta americana. NCBI lineage: Eukaryota > Metazoa > Arthropoda > Insecta > Blattodea > Blattidae > Periplaneta > Periplaneta americana. The sequence continues at coordinate 48,906,873 of NC_091126.1, forward strand.
ATTAAATAAGGGAAGCCTAAACTGCAAACAATAGTGAAACACGATTTTAATTTTGTTTTTATGTTTAACAGTGCGAATTTTTAAGTTCTGATGTTCTTTAACATAATTTTATTTGAAATTCTTAAGTTCATGTTCTGTTTTATGAACTTCTCAAGTTATTCATGTAAATTTATGACTCTCTGTGTCAAGTTACGTTCTTTAACATAACTTTATATCTTATTGTGTTAGCTTCTCAAGATCATTAACGTAAATAATTCTCTGTCTTTATTTTCTTAGTTTTTTACATTAATTAATAGGCCTACTTAGGAAGTTTATCCATTTAACATTGTTTTCTGATATGCTTATGTGATAATTTAATGTGGATTATTAAATACAACATAAATTTCCGTAGTGTAAGTTTTGCACACACAAAACATCCACTGTTCCAAGGTACATTACCATGTTGTACCTTGGAACACTTGCCACGTTTTCTAAAAAATGGACTCTCCCTTCTTAGGGTATTCAATATAATATAGTCAGGCATATGTATCGATGGCTATACAGTGTTTCTTCAATCAAGACAAATCTGAATGTAAAATCTTGAATACAACGAAATATATGGGCATAAATGTAAAAAGTGTTCCAAGGTACAACATTCTCCCCTACTTTCTAAGATGGGATATAGGCTATCCGGCTAAATTTTCTAACTTTGATGAATGATGATAGGCTAGAGAACTCCATTTCTAATGAGTGAAACACCTAATCCTCGAGATAGGCTGATATGAGAACAACACTTCTCAGCTGATATATATTTGGTGCAATGCATGATATTCAATGTTATCAGGATAAGCTCTAAATTATTATTCATATTGTGGGAACATGTATGAAAATATCACTACGCGCGATGGTATATGGAGGCCTATAGGAATGAATGACAAATAAAACCATAGCTACAACGATACCATTTACTCAGCATCATCATTTTGAAACTTGCGCATGACGTAGTATAACATTACTATCAGTATTAAAACACTTGTTGGAAAAATATAAAGATTTAGCGTTTCAGACCTGTGAAATTTGGAAATATTAAAGCGCCAGCTAACATTGAATTGATTGTTCCAATGACAAGGAATAACCTATGCTTTCAATACTCCTTTTTGTTTTCTGAAATGCATTCTAAGAGTAGGCCTACACCTTTTTCAGTGACACCAAATCACTTCAATTAATTAGGTTCCCAATGAATTACTTTCAGAATTTTATTTACTGAATTTTTAGCAAACTGAAACTAAATCCTTCGTCAGATTTCTGGAATTGAAGATGGGGAAATAATCGTTTAAAATATTTCCATACTTAGTTTATAACATGAAAGAATGTGAAATGGATCATGCTAATGTGTAGATATGGATATAAATTATATGTAATAATACGCATATATAATACATAGAGGCTATAACTCTTCTTCTTAGAGCGATTTTATTTACTATAAATATGTAGAAAGGAAGAAATTATTAAATACACATCACCATTTTCCATATCTGATGTGAGAAAATGCGCATATCAATGTTGATAACACTGAAGGAGTTTGTAAAGACGCTTGCGTCACGTTTGAACCCCTTCAAGAATACATGCTAATTTCAAGTAATTGTTAAAATTTATTCATACAGGGTAATATCTTCAGTTGTTAAGGCAGAAAATATGCCTGAAAGTAATAAGAATGTGCTGACGAAATCTGGTGTATCGGGAAAGATGGATGAGAAAGAAGAATCGAAGACAGATGTAACTACAAAAGATATGCCTCAAAGTAGTGACAGGAAGCCGAGGAAGGATGATTTATCGGTAACGATGAACGAGTCGAAAAAACGGGAATTGGAGAATGACCTAAGGCGAGCTTTATTAATCAAACTTTTTAACAGGTTAGTACTATATATAATTATATTGTAGCATATTTCGTGTATGTAAAGAATATAACTAATTTAAGACAATTTCACTAAGTTTCTAAATATTGCCAAGATAATTTTTTATACTAATATTATTGCATGCGTTTTGATATGTACCGGAAAACCAGTTTCTTTCCAAGTAGTATATTTGAGAAAATAACGCATTTATCTCTTGAAATAGAAGCTCTTGACTATGATTTTATTGTTCAATGTAACCTGGTCATTTGTCAGATATATATTAATCACCGTATATACCATATTGTTACTCAGCTCTCAATTAGCTACCTTAAATGTGATAAATTAAGTGTATTTCTTAATGTATTGGAGGTGATTTATAATAGATAGAATTCATTGGCCCATATATTACTCTTTATAAAGTATTGAAAATGGAATACTATATTCGCTACTTACAAGACACATTTTTTAGGTTAACATTTGTCTGCAATACAGAGTGCAAAAGGAATAAATAAAAATCTAGGCGTATATAAAATATTGAAGTTGAAATACATTTGCTGCTTACAAGAAGCAAGTTTCAAGCTAATCATTCGTCTACAATACGGAGTTTGATTAGCCTACGCAATATACTCTATTTCTATATAAAATATTGAATTTGTAATACTATATTGCTGCTTAAAAGACGCAATTTTCAAGCTAAATATATGTATACAATATGGGGTGCAACAGGCCTACATAATACTCTATATCAAATATTGAAGTTGGAATATTATATTTGCTGCTTAAAAAAAATTTCTCAAGCTAATCATTTGTCTACAATACGGGGTGCAGTTCATATTCCGGAAACTGAAATGTTCAATATAATTTTCATGCCTGTGTTTCATATGAGTCTGGCGTATGACATCTTATAGGACCATTGAAATTATGTTCTCCCGAATGTTCAATATATAGAGGAGTGGTCCTAAGATTGCTAGCGTCTTATAGGCCGGCATAGGGCTATATGCCTAAAGGCTAGTGTTTATTTCGCTACTGAAAATTCAATGCGTGGTCAATAACTTGACTATACCGGAAGTGTCTAGAGCCACATAAATGGGATAGATCAGACTTAAGGCGGGATTCATTACTTCCGATGACAGCATGACTGGCTTGGGACATGGAAAGTGCAACTCATTATCTGATAATAATGCGATAGGATGATGCTAAAGCCGTTTAGCACCTGATCACGGAGAGCCAATTTCTACCAGCGGAATTCTGACCTCTCTTCCACATATCTCATCAGAGGTGAACGATCATCCACCGTGTGTTGAGTACCACGATCCCTTCCTAACGTTATAGGTTTTTCCGATATCAGATTTCGCTACTCTTGGCACAAATTCGTGAAGTTGCCGGGTGGGTATCAGTTCCATACACTGGCTGAAATTAATGAGAATATTTCTTCCCTCGTCAGGACTCGAAACAGTGCTCATTTCGTTGCCTATCGCTGGAATAAAACATGGCCCTTTAGGTTTAGAATACGCTTGACGGCAAGGGACAATGATAAGATGATAGATTGGGTAATTTCATTGCTGAGCTGGGGCATATGGAACGCTGAATTTATTAACTAATTGATAGGATATTGTGCAGGAGAACTCGGCTTCTTGGGTAGAGGACATATAAGATGAATTTTTAACTCCAATGTTAAGAGGATAAGTAGGAAAACGTTATACTTTCTGAGAATGGAATGCAGGCTATAAGGCGAAATTTGCTAACTTTCATGAATGATGATAAGCTAGAGATCTCCATTTCTGATGTGTGAAACACCTAATCCTTGTGGTAGGCTGTTATGAGAACAACACTTCTGAGCTGATATATATCAAATGGAATGCATTATCTTCAATGATAATATCAGGATAAGCTTTAAATTATTATGTATATTGAGGAAATATGTTTGAAAAAATCATTACGCCCGATGGTGTATGGAGGTCTGTAGGAATGAACGGCAAAGAAAATCACAGCTACAGCGATTCCAGTCACCCTTCATTATCATTTTGAGACTTGCGCATTACGCAATACAATAATTCTATCAGGATTAAAATACCTGGTGGCAATGATATAAAGATTCAGCGTTTTATAACTGTGAAGTTTGGAAATAATAAAACGCCAGATAACATAGAATTGCTTGTTCCTCTGACAAGGAATAATCTATGCTTTCAATACTCCATTTGTACTTTTCTGAAATGTATACTAGGACTAGACCTACACTTTCTTCAGTGACACCAAGTCAGTTTCGTAAATAATGTTCCGAAAAAATTCCTTTCAGAATGTGGAATGAATCATGTTATATGTAGATATGGATATAAAATATATGTATTAATTATATATATATACATATATATATATATAACACATAGAGGCTATAATTCTTCTTCTTAGAGTGATTATGTTTACTATAATTATGTAAAAAAGAAGACGTTATTAAATACACATCACCAATTTCCGTACCTGATGTGAGAAAATGCGCACATTAATATTGGTAATACTGAAGGGATTTGTAAAGAGTCTTGCGTCACATTTGAACCACTTCAAGAATGCATGCTATTTTCAATTAACTGGTACAATTCATACATACAGTATATTGCCTTCAGCTGTTCCTATGGAATAAATGCGTGAAAGTATGGCTGATTTATCGGTAAAGGTGAATGAGCGAGAAAAGGAGAAAGCAAAACATGGCTCAAGTGGAACTTTGGCGATCAAACCTTTCTACAGGCTTGTACTATATAAATATATTGTACCATATTTCGTGTATGTAATGAATATAATTAATTTAAGACATTTTCACTTAGTTTCTAAATATTGCCAAGAGAATTTTTTATACAAATATTATTGAATACGTTCTGATATGTACCGGAGAACCAGTTAATTTCGAAGTAGTCTATTTCAGAAAATAACGCATTTATCTCTAAAAATATAAGCTGTTGACTATGAATTTCTTGTTCAACATGACCTGGTCGATAGTCAGAAATATAATAATAATCTTGTATACTATACTGTCACTCAGTTGTTATGTACTTTATATGTGATAAGTATGTTTCATACAGTACTGGAGGCGTTTTAAAATAGATAGAATTGATTATATTTGCTGCTTACATTACGCACTTTTCAAGATAATCATTTGTCTACAATACGGGGTAGGCAAAAGGCCTACATAATACTCCATATATGCAATATTAAAGTTGAAATACTATATTTCGTTAGCTTAGTGGACAGATGTTGTAAGTACTACTTTCTTAATTTTTGAGAAAGACAAATTTTAATATTCAATACCTAATTACACAACAATTAACACCTAATCTCAGAAAGTAAACATAAATTTAAAAAATGTGCATTGCCTTTATTAATTTGCTGTCCAACAATACAGTCCTCTAACAATGCATACAAATTAATCGTGTATTAAATAAATTGTTCTATACACTTAACACATTTATCAAAGTAATTATGTTCACTTACCACGTTTGTGTATTATTAAAAGAAATACAAATACATTTAATAGAAGGCAATAATATTAACTTATCTTCAAAAGTGCACTGAGAATATCTGGAACACACATTTGCTTAATTTTCACTTTTCTTCTAATTCTTCTTCCTCCTCTGACACATCTGCAAGTTGGTTAGTAGTTGAAACACGTTCAATGAAATGTTTGTATTTCAGGGATCACTCTGCTCCGTTATTTACTTACAAATGTCTTTTATGGAACTGGGACGTTCATTTCCGTCCTCACATAAGCCTGACATCGGTCCTTATTCTGAGCAAGATTAATCCAGTCCCTACCATCATATCCCACCTCCCTCAAATCCATTTTTATATTGTCCTCCCATCTACGTCTCGGCCTCCCCAAAAGTTTATTTCCTTCCGGTCTCCGAATTAACACTATATGCATTTCTGGATTTACCCATACATGCTACATGCCCTGCACATCTCAAACATCTGGATGTAATATTCCTAATTATGTCATGTGCAGAATACAATGCGTACAATTCTGCGTTGTGTAATTTTCTCCATTCTCCTGTAACTTCATTCTTCTTAGCCCCAAATATTTTCTTAAGCAACTTATTCTCGAACATCCTTAGCCTCTGTTCCTCTCTCAAAGTGAGAGTCCAAGTTTCATAACTAAACAGACCAACTCGTAATATAACTGTTTTATCAATTCTAACTTTCAGGATTTTTCATAGCAGACTGGATGACAAAAGCTTCTTAACCGAATAATAACAAGAATTTCGTATATTTATCCTCCCGAGTGTCAGTTACATTTGTTACTGTTGCTCGAAAATATTTGAACATTGCCACCTCTTCAAAGGATAAATTTCCAATTTTTATATTTACATTTCGTACTATGTTCTGGTCACGAGACATAATCATACACTCCGTTCTGTAGTAGTGTTAAAAGACTTTTCTTCTTCTGTTCACTTACCGGCAATTTATAGCTGTACGTTGATTTCAGAGAAACGTTAGACCAATTCACTAGGTTTTTCTCCTGCAGTCTTGTTCTTTTTTCTTTGGCTTATGACATTTAAAAAAGAAATGATTCTTCTAAGAGGCCATATTTGTACTGAATAAACTCTTTTGCTCCTCTGCACTCTGATCCATTTCATTTTCACCCACTTTATCTTTTTTACCATCAAAAGTTTCTGTAACATTATTTACTACGTTCCTTGTCAGCTCCTTAAGCTCATAGAAGTCATCATAGTGCATTACAGTAACTTGATATGGGGAAGGATTTCCTTTGCTGCTGAGATCAGAAGCGCCCATTCACGAGTGGTGTACACTTTCATGTACTTCCTTTTACGTTCATTTGTTGCATGCATATAGTCGACTTCCCGGTAAGAATGTCCCGACTCCATAATTTTCTTCCGGTTTACCACATACAACATTGCACTAGTGACGAACTGATTCCTGTTCTGTCCTCCACAAGTGTCACTGAATGTTGTTAAGTAAGTAACAGACACAGGCAAACTGTAAATTTATTTCAGCAGACAACAACCAATTTCTACACTGCCTTTTCTCCCACTACACTCGTTTAAAGGAAACAAAATCCATCATTTTTACTGGTATCCATTATGGTGGAATTGTAAACATTAAGTTTACGTTTATAGTAAATGTCACAATCACCTGCATGAGGTACACTGAGAATAGCTTGCATATCAAAGTGATGGATCTGAAGGTTATACCCCCATCTGAAATGGATCTTATATTGTCCTCGGATTTCATTTGCATTACCTGATTGTCTCGTTTTTTTGTGGTTGTCCCACTCTTCTTGTAAGGGCTTTTTATTACTGACTGATGTGCGTTGCATTTAAAGAATTGGTCCTTCTTTCGAATATGAAAGAACAGTGGTGGATCATATGATTTGAAAATACTTCGATAAACGAATTGAGAGACAGGTGTGACACTCTTTCCATGACGGTATTGGTCCCGATATAAGCGGTACATAAGTGCCAAATTCAAATCATGTGCTAAATATAGCTTTCAAGAATCTTTACGACAGTAATGGACTCTAAACGAGGAAATCAATCAATGAGAGTCTTTATACGTAGATTTTGTTCTTTAGTTTGCTGATTGCCTTTGCGTTAAATTCAGTAACACTGCACTAGAAATAAAGCTTAGAACTGAAAATAATCATCTGAAGTTAAATCAACAATGAATGAAAATGCCACCAATCAAATCACAAATGTTGAAAAAGTGTACAAAGGTTTAACCTTAACGACACAAATGTTGTAACTGTGCACTTAACACATTTATCTATCGGACTTTAAATGCACAGAAGTGGCAAGCGCATTTATCACATTTGTGCACGTTGGCTACAGTAAATACAGCATCTTGCCAACTCAGAACTCTTCACTTCTCACATTTGTACACAGTAATTATACAACTTAGAGGACTCCCATTTTGTGCTTAACTCAATTTGACCCAGAAATCTACTTATCACATGTGTGCATTAAGCCACAGATTTGCTGCTTAAAAGACGCACTTTTCAAGGTAATCATTTGTCTACAATATGGGGTGCAATAGGCCTACACAATACTCTAGAGCTATATGAAGTACTGTAGCTGGAATACTATATTTGCTCCTTATAAGAAGCAAGTTTCAAGCTAAAAATTTGTATACAATACGGTGTGCAACAGAACTACATAATACTCTGTATCAAATACTGAAGTTGGAATATTATATTTGCTGCTTACAAAAAATATTTTTCAAGCTAATCATTTGTCTACAATACGGGGTGCAGTTCATATTCCGAAAACTGAAATGTCCAGTGTAATTTTCATGCATAGATTCATATGAGTCTAGCGTACGACATCATATAGGATCATTAAAGTTATGTTCTCCCGAGAGTTCAATAGGCATATACAGAGGAGTGTTCCTTAAATTGCTACCGTCTCATAGGTCGGCATAGGCCTATATGCCTACAGGCTAGTGTTTGTTTGGCTACTGAAAATTCAATGCATGGTCGATAACTTGTCTATTCCGGAAGTGTCTAGAGCCACATAAATGGGATAGATCACACTTAAGGCGGGATTCATTACTTCCGACGTTAGCATGACTGATGTGGGACATGGAAACTGCAACTCATTATCTGATAATAGTCCGATAAGGTGATGCTACAATCGTTTTGCACCAGATCATAGAGAGACAAATTGTATCAGCCGCACCTCACTTTCACATATCTCATCAGACGTAAACGACCATCCAACATGTGAGTTCGACGATCCCTCCCTGACGTTATAGGTCTCTCCGATATCAGATTTCGCTACTCGTGGCACAAATTCGTGACGTTGCCGGGTGTGTATCAGTTCCATAAACTGGCTGAAATCTAATGAGAATATTTCTTCCCTCGTAAGGACTCGAAACAGTGCTCATATCGTTGCCTATCGCTAGGAAAAGACATGGCCCTTTAGGTTTAGGCTATGCAACAACGGCGAGTGACAATGATAGGATGATAGACTGGGCAATTTCATTGCTGAGCTGGGACATATGGATGGCGGAATTTTTTACGCAATTGATATGATAATGTGCAGGAGAACTCAGCTTCTTGGGTAGAGGACATGTAAGGGAAATTTTTAACTCCAGTAATAAGACGATTATTAGGAAAACGTTATACATTCTGAGATAGGATATAGGCTATCAGGTGAAATTTACTAACTTTGATGAATGATGATAGGTTAGGGATCTCCATTTCTAATGTGTGAAACACCTAATCTTCGAGATAGGCTGATATGAGAACAACAATTCTGATCTGATATATATCAGGTGTAATGCATTATCTTCAATGATATCAGGATAAGTTGTAAATTATTATCTATATTGTGCGAATATGTATGAAAATTTACTACCCCAGATGGTATATGCAGGTCTGTACGAATGAATGACAAAGAAAACCATATCTACAAAAATTCCAATCACCCTTCATTATCATTTTGAAACATGCGCATTACGCAATACAATATTACTATCAGGATTAAAACACTTGGTCGCAAAAATATAAAGATTTTGCAATTCAGACCTGTGAAGTTTCGAAATATTAAAGCGCCGGATAACATAGAATTGATTGTTCCTTTCACAAGGAATAATCTATGATTTCAGTACTCCTTTTCTTCTTTTCTGAAATGCATTGTAGGACTAGGCCTACACTTTCTTCAGTGACAGCAAATCAGTTTAAATAAATAAGGTTGCGAAAGAATTCATTTCAGAATTTTATTTACTGAATTTATAGCAAACTAAAACTAAATGCTTTGTCAGATTCCTGGAATTGAAAATGGGGAAATAATCGTTCAAAATACTTCCCTACTTAGTTTATAACATAGAAGAATGTGGAATGAATCATGCTAATTTGTAGATATGGATATAAATTATATGTAATAAATATATATATATATATATAAAGCACATAGAGGCTTTAATTCATCTTCTTAGAATGATTATGTTTAGTATAAATATGTAAACAAGAAGACATTATTAAATACACATCACCAAATTCCGTACCGTGATATGAGAAAATACGCACATTAATGTTGGTAATACTGAAGGGGTTTGTAAAGAGTTTTGCGTCGCATTTGAACCACTTCAAGAATGCATACTATTTTCAAGTAATTGATAAAATTCTTACATACAGGAAATTGTCTTCATCTATTCCTCCAGAAAATATCCCTGAAAGTATTAGGCAGGAGCTGCTGATGGCTGATTTATCGGTAAAGTTGAATGAGCGAGAAAAGGAGAAGGCAAAACATGACCCAATTGGAAATTTGGAGATCAATCGTTTCTACAGGTTAGTACTATATAAATATATTGTAGCATATTTCGTGTATGTAATGAATATAATTAATTTAAGACAATTTTACTTTGTTTCTAAATATTGCCAAGAGAATTTTTTATACAAATATTATTGCATACGTTTTGATATGTACCGGAGAACCAGTTTCTTTCGAAGTAGCCTATTTCAGAAAATAACGCATTTATCTTTTTAAAATAGAAGCCGTTGACTATGATTTTATTGTTCAACTTAACCTGGTCGTTAGTCAGAAATATATTAATAATCGTGTATATATACTGTCACTCAGTTCTTATGTACTTTATATGTGATAAGTACGTTTCATACAGTATTGGAGGTGTTTTATAATTGATAGAATTGGTTAAATTTGCTGCTTACAATAAGCAATTTTCAAGCTAATCATTTGTCTACAATACGGGGTGCAATAGGCCTACATAATAGGCTACTCTATATATTCAATATTGAAGTTGGAATACTACATTTCGTTGGCTTAGTGGGCTCATGGTGTAAGTACTAATTTCTTAATTTTGAGAAAAACAAATTTTAATATTCAATACCTAAGTACATAACAATTAACTTCTAATCTCAGAAAGTAAACATAAATTAAAAAAAATGTTCATTGTCTGTTATTAATTTGCTGTTCAACAATACAGTCCTCTAACAATGCATACAAAATAATCGTGTATTAAATAAATTGTTGTATACATATAACACATTTATCAAAGTGAATATGTTCACTTGCCACTTTTCTGCATTATTAAATGAAATACAAATACATTTAATAGAATGCAATAATATTAATTTAAATTCAAAAGTGCACTTAGAATATCTGGCACACACATTTGCTTAATTTTCATTTATCTTCTAATGCTTCTTCCTTCTCTGACACCTCTACAAGTTGGTTAGTAGTTGAAATTCGTTCAATGAAATGTTTGTATTTCAGGGATCACTCTCCACCGTTATTTACTTACAAATGTCTTTTAAGGAACTCGGAGGTTCATTTCCGTCCCCACATAAGCCTGACATCGGTCCTTATTCTGAGCAAGATTAATACAGTCCATACCTTCATATCCCACCTCCCTCTAATCCATTTTTATATTGTCCTCCCATCTACGTCTCGCCTCCCCAAAAGTTTCTTTCCCTCCGGTCTCCGAATTAACACTCTATATGCATTTCTGGATTCACCCATACATGCTACATGCCCTGAACATCTCAAACGTCTGGATGTAATGTTCCTAATTATGTCATGTGAAGAATACAATGCGTACAATTCTACGTTTTGTAACTTTCTCCGTTCTCCTGTAACTTCATCCTTCTTAGGCCCAAATATTTTCTTAAGGATCTTATTCTTGAACATCCTTGGCCTCTGTTCCTCTCTCAAAGTGAGAGTCCAAGTTTCACAACCAAACAGAATAACTCGTAATATAACTGTTTTATCAATTCTAACTTTCAGTTTTTTTCATAGCAGACTGGATAACAAAAGCTTATTAACCGAATAATAACAAGAATTTCGTATATTTATCCTCCCGAGTGTCAGTTACATTTGTTACTCTTGCTCGAAAATATTTGAACTTTAACACCTCTTCAAAGGATAAATTTCCAATTTCTTTGTTATATTAATGTACTAATGATTATCTTTTTAGGTCGTGTATTTACTCTGAACGGGTTAGACATTCTTGTATATCTTTGAATTGATTTTCCTCAAACATCTCATTAATCTTTAACAGGATCCATTCTTTCATTAAGGTGCATTCTTGTACATAAGTCATGTGAATTGTAACATTAACTACAATTTTGTATTATAATTTTATTATTGTTTATTGCTAATAAAATATGTATTTTGATGCCAACTATAACCCTAATATACCTCAGGGTCAAATAGGGTTTATTAAATTGGATTATAACAAAAAAAATCCAATTTTTATATTTCCATTTCGTACTATGTTCTATTCACGAGACATAATCATACACTCTGTTCTGTAGTAGTGATAAAAGACTTTTCTTCTTCTGTTCACTTACCGGCAATTTATAGCTGTACGTTGATTTCAGAGAAACGTTAGACAAATTCACTAGGTTTTCTCCTGCAGTCTTTTTTTTTTTTTTTTTTGGCTTATGTCAATTAAAAAAAATGTTTCTTCGAAGAGGTCATATTTGTACTGAATAATCTCTTTTGCTCTTCTGCACTCTGATCCATTTCATTTTCATCCACTTTTTCTTTTTTCACCATCGAAAGTTTCTGTAACATTATTTACTACGTTCCTTGTCAGCTCCTTAAGCTCATAGAAGTCATCATAGTGCATTACAGTAACTTGATAAGGGGAAGGATTTCTTTTGCTGCTGAGATCAGAAGCGCCCATTCACGAGTGGTGTACACTTTCATGTGCTTCCTTTTACGTTCATTTGTTGCATGCATATTGTCGACTTCCCAGTAAGAATGTCCCGACTCCATAATTTTCTTCCGGTTTACCACATACAACATCGCACTAGTGACGAACTGATTCCTGTTCTGTCCTCCACAAGTGTCACTGAATGTTGTTAAGTAAGTAGCAGACACAGGCAAACTGTAAATTTATTTCAGCAGACAACAACCAAACTCTACACTGCCTTTTCTCCCACTACACTCGTCCTAAAGAAAATAAAATCCATCATTTTTACTGGTATCCATTATGGTGGAATTGTAAACATTAAGTTTACGTGTATAGTAAATGTCACAATCACCTGCATGAGGTACACTGAGAATAGCTTGCATATCAAAGTGATGGATCTGAAGGTTATACCCCCATCTGAAATGGATCTTATATTGTCCTCGGATTTCATTTGCATTACCTGATTGTCTCGTTTTTTTGTGGTTGTCCCACTCTTCTTGTAAGGGCTTTTTATTACTGACTGATGTGCGTTGCATTTAAAGAATTGGTCCTTCTTTCGAATATGAAAGAACAGTGGTGGATCATTGATTTGAAAATACTTCGATAAACGAATTCAGAGACAGGTGTGACACACTTTCCTTGACGGTATTGGTCCCGATATAAACGGTACATTAGTGCCAAATTCAAATCATGTGCTAAATACAGCTTTCAAGGATCTTTACGACAGTAATGTACTGTAAACGAGGAAATGAATCAATAAGAGTTTTTATATGTAGATTTTGTTCTTTAGTGTGCTGATTGTCTTTGTGTTAAATTCAGTAACACTGCACTAGAAATAAAGCTTAGAACTGAAAATAATCATCTGAAGTTAAATCAACAATGAATAGGAAAACGCCACCAATCGAATCACAAATGTTGAAAAAGTGTAGAAAGTTTTAACCTTAACATCACAAATGTTGTAACTGTGCACTTAACACATTTATCTATTGGACCCCAAATGCACAGAAGTGGCAAGCGCATTTATCACATTTGTGCACGTGGGCTACAGTAAATACAGCATCTTGCCAACTCAGAACTATTCACTTCTCACATTTGTACACAGTAAAGATACAACTTAGAGGACTCCGATTTTGTACTTAACTCCATTTGACCCAGGAATATACTTATCACATGCGTGCACTAAGCCACCTATTTGCTGCTTCAAAGACGCACTTTTCAAGCTAAACATTTTTCTACAATACAGGGTGCAATAGACCTACACAATACTTTAGACCTATATGAAATACTGAAGCTGGAATACTATATTTGCTCCTTACAAGAAGCAATTTTCAAGCTAAAAATTTGTATACAATACGGGGTGCAACAGAACTACATAAAACTCTGCATCAAATATTGAAGTTGGAATACTATATTTGCTGCTTACAAAACATATTTTTCAAGCTAATCATTTGTCTACAATACGGGGTGCAGTTCATATTCCGAAAACTGAACTGTCCAATGTAACATTCATGCATAGTTTCATATGAGTCTAGCGTACGACATCATATAGGATCATTAAAATTATGTTCTCCCGAGAGTTCAATAGGCATATATAGAGGAGTGTTCCATAATTGCTATCGTCTCATAGGCTGGCATAGACCTATATGCCTACACGCTAGTGTTTGCTTGGCTACTGAAAATTCAATGCGTGGTCGATAACTTGACTATTCCGGAAGTGTCTAGAGCCACATAAATGAGCTAGATCACACTTAAGGCGGGATTCATTACTTCCGACGATAGCATGACTGATGTGGGACATGGAAACTGCAACTCATTATCTGATAATAGTCCGATAAGGTGATGCTACAATCGTTTTGCACCAGATCATAGAGAGAAATTGTATCAGCCGCCTTTTGACCTCACTTTCACATATCTCATCAGACGTAAACGATCATCCAACATGTGAGTACGACTGTCCCTCCCTGACGTTATAGGTCTTTCCGATATCAGATTTCGCTACTCGTGGCACAAATTCGTGACGTTGCCGGGTGGGTATCAGTTCCATACACTGGCTGAAATCTAATGAGAATATTTCTTCCCTCGTGAGGACTCGAAACAGAGCTCATATCGTTGCCTATCGCTAGGAAGAGACATGACCCTTTAGGTTTAGGCTATGCAACAACGGCGAGGGACAATGATAGGATGATAGACTGGGTAATTTCATTGCTGAGCTGGGACATATGAATGGCGGAATTTTTTACCCAATTGATATGATAATGTGCAGGAGAACTCAGCTTCTTTGGTAGAGGACATGTAAGGGAAATTTTTAACTCCAGTAATAAGACGATTATTAGGAAAACGTTATACATTCTGAGATGGGATGTAGGCTATCAGGTGAAATTTACTAACTTTGATGAATGATGATAGGTTAGAGATCTCCATTTCTAATGTGTGAAACACCTAATCCTCGAGGTAGGCTGATATGAGAACAATTCTGATCTGATATATATCAGGTGCAATGCATTATCTTCAATGATATCAGGATAAGTTGTAAATAATTATCTATAGTGTACGAATATGTATGAAAATGTACTACCCCAGATGGTATATGCAGGTCTGTACGAATGAATGACAAGAAAACCATATCTACAAAAATTCCAATCACCCTTCATTATCATTTTGAAACATGCGCATTACGCAATACAATATTACCATCAGGATTAAAATACTTGGTCGCAAAAATATAAAGATTTTGCGACTCAGACCTGTGAAGTTTGGAAATATTAAAGCGCCAGATAACATAGAATTGATTGTTCCTTTCACAAGGAATAATCTATGCTTTCAGTACTCCTGTTATTCTTAACTGAAATGCATTCTAAGAGCATGCGTACACTTTCTTCAGTGACAGCAAATCAGTTTAAATAGCTTAGGTTCCGAACGTATTCCTTTCGGAATTTCATTTACTGAATTTCTGTGTCGTAGCAAACGGAAACTAAATGTTCCGTCAGATTTGTGGAATTGAAGATGGCGAAATATTCCTTCAAAATCCTTCCCTACTTACTTTATAGCATAGAAGAATGTGAAAAGAATGCTAATATGTAACTTATGTGTGTGTGTGTGTGTGTGTATATATATATATATATATATATATATATGGAGGATATAACTCTTCTTCTTAGAGCTATTATATTTACTATAATTATTTATTAAATATAAATCACCAATTTCCGTACCTGATATGAGAAAATATGTTGGTAACACTGAAGGAGTTTGTAAAGACGCTTGCGTCACGTTTGAACCCCTTCAAGAATACGTACTATTTTAAGTAATTGGAAAAATTCATACATACAGGGAAATGTCTTCGGCTGCTTCTACAGAAAACACGACCGAATGTAATAAGAAGAAGATGACGAAGGAAGATTTATCTGTGAAGATTAATGAGCGAGAAAAACGCAAGACAAAAAAAGACCGAAAGCGATCTTTCCCGATCAAATGTTCGAAAAGGTTAGTACAATATAAATATATGTATTATAGAAAATTATTTGTATGTAATGAATAAAATTAATTTTAGATCAATTCACTTAGTTTTTAAATATTGGCAAGAGAATTTTGTATACAAATATTACTGCATACGTTTTGATATGTACAGTAAAATCTGTTTCTTCTAAGTATGATATTTCAGGAAATAACGCATTTATCTCTTAAAATAGAAGCTATTGACTATTATTTTCTTTTCAACATAACTTGGTCGTTAGTCAAAAATATATTAATCACCGTATATACTACATTTTCACTCAGTTTTCATGTACTTAAATGTGATAAGTATGTTTCATGCAGTATTGGAGATGTTTTATAATAGAATTCATGGGCACACATAATACTCTTTATAAAATATTGAAGCTGCAATGATGCTATATCTGCTGCTTGCAAGACGCACTTTTCAAGCTAATCATTTGTCTACAATACGGGGTGCAGTTCATATTCCGAAAGCTGAAATTTCGAATGTAATTTTCATGCGTAATTTTCATATGAGTCTGACGTATGACGTCATATGACCATTAAATTATATTTTCCAAAATTTTCAATAGATAGAGGAGTGCTCCTGAAATTGCTAGCGTCTTACAAGTCGGCAAATAGGCCTACAGGCCAGGGTTTATTTGGCTACTGAAAATTCAATGCGTGTTTTATAAGAAATTCATTACTTCCGATGAGAGCTTGGTGGGCGTTAGAACATCATTTCTGAGGTGTAAGACATGGAAATTGGAATTCATTATCTGATAATAGGGCTGTAGGGTGATGCTACAGCCGTTTCGCACCATAGCAACACAAAGAAAATCATAAATACAACGATCATAGAGAGCCAAATTCTTCCAGCCGCCTTCTGACCTCACTTCCGCATCATCTCATTAGAGGTGAACGATTATCCAACGTGTGGTGAGTACGACGATCCCTCCCTAATATCTTTTCGATGTCAGATTTCGCTACTCATGGCACACATTCCGGATTCTCTTATCTGTCATAGTGCTTGAAGACCTACTGTCTTAACATCAACTACAAAAGCAGAACTTCCCAGTAGTTTTGCAATAATTATTGGTTGTACACAAGCAGTTGGAAATGGAATGGAATTGAAATTGAATTTACGGAAGGGGAGCACTATGGACCACCACTGCGACTTGTTACGATGTATTGCGCTAACCCTCAAGCTAGGCGCATTTCCAAACCCACACCGGCTGACTACACTAAGGTTTGCTGCGTACCGAGGTTTCGAACAGACAATCCTCCCTCGTCCCTGGGTCAGCCCCCTCCGGCTATTGGGGATTGCTATGGAATGATGACGAAATGGAGAAAGGTTGACAGAATGATGTAGATGCCTAATGTGGGGAGACGGGAGAACCCCGAGAAAATCCCCAACTGCGACCTTGTCCACCACAAGTGTCAATATAGATTTTTCAATGAAAAATCGCAGACTTGACCGGGACTGGAACCCGGGGTGGAGGTCTGACCACTCAGCCACCTCTGGGGTACACAAGCAGTTTACAATCCATATTGAGAAGATCATGGAAGAGTTCGTGAATTTTACTTTCATTCGCCGGGACACTTTCGCAACTGACGTAAGGAACAAGGGAGCACTGTAATGTATGTTACGTTGACGATATAAGGCAGTGGTCGTCAGCACTCGCTGAGATGGGTAAAGTGCGATGAGTGCACCGAAATATGCTCCATCATGCAGAAGGATAAGGAGAAAGCATAGCCGCCAGCAGCCATGGGTGCACGCTAGTACAGTGTCATATCCGCGGGTAAGAGACTCTAACCCCAGGGTGCACTGTCCTGATGACTGCCGTTATAATGTTTCCTTATGACCAAAATAAAGATAGGTCTATTATTATTATTATTATTATTATTATTATTATTATTATTATTATTATTTATAAATGTAACACATTTGATTTACATGAGAGAATAACTTTACAATAGGCTTATTTGTCCCATATGCCAATCATGAATGCCAGCGCTATGATACCAATGGTATGGTTTTCTGCGGGAGAAAAATAAAGCTGTACGGCAGTCATGCGTTGTGACTAGTAACTTCGCGCGAGAGCTTTGTTATGCCCGCTGCGCACGCGCGGAGCTTTTTTACCTGTAAAGATTGCTAAAGAATGTACAGATCTTAGAACACAGCGCATCATGACGGAACGAAGCGCTTAAAGCTTTCAAGGAAAAGTGGAAGATACAATATTTATTCTTCGAACATGGTGATGAAGTCCAGTGTTTGTTGTATAAAAAAAATATCATTTGCATAAAAAAGCAACATTAAAAGGCATTATGAGACGCAACATGTAAAAAAAAGTATAGGCATTATTCAGGAGAAGAGAGAAATAAATTGATTTCGGAATCGACATCGAAGGTAAATTAATTTACATTTGGGTCGGTAGATTGTATCTAGATCTCTTTTATTTCTTTATTTTAAATGTATTTTTGATGTTTTATTTGTTACTTGCTTCTGGATATTTACTTTTATTACACTACGTGTTTCTTTAATTTAGAAATAATATTCTATCTTTGATTTCACTTTAACTTATACTATTACTAAGCTCAAAGAAAAAAACCTAATTCACTTTTATTCCAATAACTCTTTTCAAGATTTTGAGCAAATATGAACTAAACATTTTGAAAACTTTGATGCAAGGAGCTTTTTTAGTAACGTCAATATAATATATACTTAAAAATATAATTTCAAAACTATTAGACCTAATTGCACCAAATTTTGTTCAGATGATATTATTATAGATCTGTTTATATAGTTTAAATTTCACAAATTTTGGCCGAAAATTATGGAAGTTTTAAAAATCATACATAACCCCATAAATGATTGATCACAAAAATTACGATGGCTCTCAGTATCTTAATTTAGTCAATTTGTTCTTTCACTCTAAGAAAACTCATTACATAATCACGACTGGAGAGTAAGGACTACATTTGCACTATCACATAATCAATATACTCTATTTCAATCAATATAGCCATTATTATTTTTTCAACAAATACTAAGAAGTACTTAGAGATCACACACGTCGATCAGGTAGACCCTATTAGTTTCTCCTAAGGAATGAAGTGAAGTATTTACATAATAAATAATTGCTTTTAACAAGAAAATGGTTTACATACAATTAACTTTTCCTATTTCTCTTTTTGTTCCTAAAACACCTTTCCCTTTGCGATTTGTTCATATATGTACATGTATATTAAATAACTGAATAATTAGCCCTATTACGTAGCCAGAAATTTAGTAACGCAAGTTATTGTAATAATTACTGCCTTTATTCGCTGCATGTGCATGTACATCCCTGCTGCCTACCTTACGACGCTATGTAGTGGATGCGCTATGCGCTCGAGATCAAGGTCGAGCTCTTCTACCATGATAGGGATCTAATATCTTATCATCCCTGATGTACTATGTCGCGGAACTATGAGGATCCGAGTGCGCAAGAAGCGGCTTAAGTAGCATCGATTTTCAAGTCATTATATTTCGTAAACGAGGAAAAAGCGAAACAGAAGCTACCATTACGTTTCTTAACGAACGAAAATTAGCTTAAATACGCATTTTCATTAAATTCAAACATCATGATCTGGGACAGTTCCCTCGTAAGTGTGAGATGATATCTAAACAAGTGATATTGTGAACTGTGCACAAGTAGAGGCCCTGTACCTAGATCACCGGATTTAAATCCTTTGAATTTTTGTGGTCGGGGTTATGCAAAGGCCTAGTTTACACAACAGACATCACCACACCTGAAGAATTGCAGCATCGGGTTGTAGATGTCTTCCAGCAAATGAAGAATGACCCAGGATTTCTCGAGCGCATTCGCGGAGGAGAATAGTCAGATGCATTCAAGTGCTTGGTCAGCATTTTGAACACCATCTGTCAGTAGCGGACGGTGGGTTTGAAAGTTGAGGAGGCCAAGACGTGAATGATGAGAATATAAAAATATAAGGCCGGGACGTACCTCATTACCAAGCGCAGAATTTATAGATTTTAAGAAATTAAAATTAGGTTTTCCAATTTATGTTTTAGGATTTTAAATCTTACGTTTAGGAATTTACATGATTTTAGGGAAAAAAATAAATATAAATAACATACTGTTAATATATTAGAACGGCTTGGTAAAGATTGCCACTCTTTGGGACACTTTAAGTCCTAACCTACGAATTAGGTCTTTTTAGGTCATATTACATTTAAGAATGTTACTCTTTGCTACATAAAAGTCATATTACATTTAAGAATGTTACTCTTTGCTACATAAAACGAACAAGAAAAACAATATTTCGAGAGTAACGAGATAGCAACAAAATTGATTAACCTAAGAATCCAGGGCTTGCTCATTACTATTACATAGCCTAATTTTACAGCAAATTAACTGGACGTTCCTCTTTCTTCGCAAACCGATCAAATAGGCCACAACATACTGAATAACTGCTACTAGAAGAAGCTAGAGACAAATCTGCATTTGTTTCTAAACTCTTGATATATTTAAAATACTGTGTAAGTAAATACATCTCGTAACACAAAAGAATAAAATAACAAGAACACCCGTAAACAAGAGAAAATCTAACAACATAAATGAAAACTTTTACGCAGGGAGAGAAAACTAACAACACGTGACTCAATTTTCTAAAACCAAGAAGAGAGAAAGCTTCCGAATACAGCCGAAACCGGCCGTGACTAAGCAGTACAGTTGTCAGCGTGGGTAGGACGTCTCCAAATCGGCTCCCTTCGCGCGTTCTAGTCAAGTTTAAACACTCTTCTAACCAGCTATCTTATTTGTTGAACTGCTGTTGTCATAGTTACCTGGGAGTAGCGTCTTCTAGCCGAATCCTCTCTCCCGCTCTCGCATAGACACTGCAGGCTGCTAGATGTCGACTATACAGGTTACAGCGCTATCTGTTATTTTTCAGTACGAATTACTTGTACTATGTACAGTAGGCTATAGCGAGCGGGCATCACCAACAGAATGTGGTCGACTTTACGTAACTTACATCTTAATCGTAGTGAATAATAAAATTAATATAAAAGGAAAAATGTTCGTCATTTCCTGTAACTTGTCTGTGATCTTAATTCAGCTGAAATTATTACTGCCATATTGTGTTCTGGTAAAATATTAGGGGAGGCTGGGCCTCCCTTGCCTCCACTGAAAATCCGCCGCTGCCATCTGTACAATTCTTCAGTTAACATGTTCATACTGCACTGCACCTTGTTCACCCAGAAACTTTACTGTTCAAAGAAAATTGTTTATTTTGTGTATTTTCAATCACTATTTCTGTGGTGTTGAAAACAAAATTATGAATTTTACTGTCTCGTGATTGATAAATTAAATAAAATTGCTACTGCTTTCGTTAGAATTATTACTTAGTATTCAGCGGGCTCCAACCAGCACAAAATGTGGACCCATGATTACTGGAAATTTTTTTCTTCTCTTCGATTTTGCTTCTCATCCATAATTTTTTTTACCATCACTTTTGAAACAACCTGTATATGTTTTGTTTCTTCTATTTCGTCACATAATATATACCGATATGTCATTTTCTGTGTTACTCCTAAAACCCTTCAGTTCCTACACTTCTTATCAAATCAATGCAAGATCAATTCTAGCATTTCTTTTCTCGCGTATTGTTTCATCTGGTTCTTGACTCCTTACAGTTTGAACTTTCCTGTAATTTTGTAATGAAGTTAAAAACGTTATGTATAGATTCCTACTTTAACAGATTTAATGCTTCTTTGATGTTTCAGAGACGAAAGATACAACAGAAGTTCCTCGTTTTTCGAGATCTCACGCATTTGCGACCTTTCCTTTGCCGATTTATTGTTTGCATTTGCCTTGCTTCTGAACTGGATTGGTATTATGACTAATGTAAGATATTACTTTATTATTATTATTATTATTATTATTATTATTATTATTATTATTATTATTATTATTATTATTATCATCATCATCATCATCATCATCAACAACAGCAGTTTCATTACTTTCATTATTGTCTTAGACTTAACAACGGTAAATTTTACACTATTCAATGACGTGTATTTTCCATTATCTAAGTTGTTACACTTGTGTTCCGAAAATATCGAAGAGGCACCAGAGATCATATGAGATTTCGATTTCTAATGTGGGGTATTATGATGATCCAGTATTCGGAATATTTTGTGGTCCATTGTACTAATCCCTAGCCAGGTATATTATTACTAATAACAGTCGACTTTGCCAAGGCTCGCCATGTATCAAGGATCCATTTTTGGCATTTCCATCTTACTGTACTTCTGAACCAGCTTTCTCCACACGTAGCCGATTGGTGAATGTACGTACTGTGTTTGCGTGTGCGTATGCGTGTGTATGTGATATTTAAAATAAACAGCTTATTCCTTGGATAAGATACAAAAATAAATAATTATAATATATCCAGGTCTTAACGTATAACTACAATCGATGTTTTATTCACAACAAAATTCTTAACAGCCAATATGCTCATTTCATACGAACTATATCATCATGTTTTGTAGTTACGATCTGTATTATATAAAAGATTGTTCGGAGCTGAGTTACGACTTTTTGCGAGCAAGTAGAAAATCGAATTATTATCGTTTGATGTAAAAACCTAAAAATGTCAATTTTAGTAATTACGTCAGCTTCACATTAAGCATAAATTGAATACATTACAAAGAAAAAAATCATTTTCCCCTAAATGTTAACATTGATTTTCTGGATATTTGTGGAATGTTATTGTGCAATTGACTAAGACACAGTTTTTGACGATTCACTGAAAGATGAACCTCATGGATCGAAAGTCGTGTTAATTGATGGTGCCATTTCTCAATCAGGGATGCCAAGTTACAATGGGAGGTTATAAATACCCTCTCTCTGTCTCCCCCACCCCCCCTCTCTCTCTCTCTCTCCCTTTTCCAATACTAATAGCAATTTAGATTCTTCTCAAATTGGAAGCATTCACAAAACTGTCTTTCCAGTGTGTGAACCTCGTAAGTAGTTAATGTGTTTGTTTATTTTGTTTGCGTGTGTTAATATGTTTCTAATAAGTCTCCAATAAAGTTTGCAAAAGTGTACTCTTTGCACAGTGGATTAAAGGAGAGCATTTTATTAGATCAGATGGATCAGATATGATTGTGGCAGTAAAGAGGTAAGCAATGCTTTTCTGTTTCCGAATATTTTCTGTCAGTTGTTCTATGTAAAACATTATAAAACTTCTTTATATTATAATTTCAAATAAAATGTACTAAAAAATTTCAAATCGACCAGCATGTCGCATCTGATTCACATATCGCAAAGAAGGAAAAAAAATTCAACACACCAAATCCAGTCATTTATTATTGATTGAAATTAACATTTCTATTATTCAATTCTATAGTAAATACTTTTTTCGTTTTAGGCAGTGAACGGTTTCTCGCCAGATGATGCATTGTGTATCATAGATGCATAAACAGCGTTTGAATGAAAAAAAAAAAATATGCTGCAGGATTTAATTTATATTAGGTCTAAATCAAACTTCTGTAAACTACCCTCTACAGTCTACAATAACAATTATTGAGGAATTCCATAGATCCCGCAGTTATGCCCGTGGGAAAGTGGGTGTAACGGCGAAGAACAAACTGGACAGGTTCATAAACGCAAATCCGGACTACGGATTCTTTTGTTCAGTGAAGGAGGTTATTTGTGATGAAAATTTGAAGGAAGAATAATTGACCAGACACTGTCATAATGTGTTCATTCAAGTTTGCACCCATAACTTCTTCCGATGTAGAGAAGTCATTCTCTGTCTACAAAAACATATTGGCTGACAATCTCAGGAACCACACAGAAACCAATTTAATGTTATTAGTTGTTAATTGTGCAAAAAAAAAAAAAAAAGTTCAAGTGAAACAAGAAATTTGTAACAAAAATAAAAGTGCACATTTTAATGTATTTTTCGCTTGATCGTGCATGTTTCATAGTTTGATAGAGCATGAATGCACGCATATTTTGGGATTTTATAGTGCATAAAATTCTCGTCTCTAGTTATTACGAACTTATATGCATACTGTTACTATAAATAATAACTCAATTTTTTTGGGAAGCCTAAGCCTCAAAAGCCTCTTAAGAGCTTCGCCACTGCTATATTGATATTGTATAATATTATGTCATCTATGTTAGACTTTCGTGTGAGGCCATATGAAAGATTCTAGCCCAAGACGAGTGTTAATGTTAATGAAATTAATTACTATAATGTAAATTTATTTATTTGTTTGCTTTTAGGTATTAATTAATTAATTACTTTATTTATTTATTTATTTATTTATTTATTTGTGTGTATCTATTTTTGTCTGTTTGTCTGCCTGTCTGTCTATTTATCTACCTATTTATGTATGTATTTATGTATTTACTTATTTATTTTTAAACACAGAGCTATGTTTGAGGTTTACTCAAAACCTCGTCACAACTGTCGTATCTGTCCTGAACCATCAAAATATCGTTTATGCCACAAATTATAGAATATCTGGAACACACTTTTCAATATCCTTTCCAGATATATTAGATCCATATCATTTTGAATTGCTTAACCAGTCCATGTGTTAACCCAGATAACGGTGGTTACGCAAACTATCATCATTATTGAGCATTTCTAAGATATGTCACGGTGTTTCCAACCAAATTGCAAGAATTCAAGCAGGTAAGGTAGTAGAACCTTAGGGAAGTACCAGATGACAATTTTTCCAGGTCTTCCAGGGTTAGAAGTATTAATGATGTGCTGAGGTATTATTTGTAGTAGTAGTTGGCTACAGTGTGTATTCGCCATCATGTCCACGATGATTGACCGGCCACATGCCCGGTGGGAGGCCTCGCTTCTTCCGCTCAGATGGCAAGCGCCCTCGCGCAACTTAACTCGTTGAAAAGTACAATGAAGCTACATGCACAAGATCTGATTCTCTGATTATCAATATCTGTCATTCTGCGTGGCTATGCAGATGAAATCAAGCCTCATCATAAAAAAAACCGATCGGGGATCGTTATCTACTTTTTCTAACACCTACGTAATTACAAAAATTAAACTTGCAATTGTAATCTTGGGGCTGTAATTCATGACATGATGGAATTCTGTATGGTTTTAGTTTCAAGAATTTTGTTGCCAATCCCGTAGATGCTTTAGAAATCCCTGTCTGCTGTGCTAAACGTCTCGGAGACTTGCGTAGGCTACGCTCTAATGCCGCACCAATTTCATCCAATTTTTCCTCTGTAAGAACACAGCACTGTTGTCGTCTTTTTCTATCATTTATAGGACCTGTTTCATTAAATTTATTAAATAAACTTAATATTGTTTTCCTAGAGGGTACTGGCCTGTCAGGTAATTTATACTATACGTTTGAATTTTCGCCTCATAAAAGGACACGATTTTCTATTCTTTATGTGCCTTTGTGAATATCTTTTTACCATGAAGAAATGATCTGATCTCCATCTCAGCTAAACGAATACTGGCAGAAGCCAAGTTATAGATAAACTGTTTTATTTATAGACGTCGTTATGTTGATATAAATGGGAATTGTCTTGACTAACTGCGTCGGCAGACATGTAGCATGGATAAATATATAATATATATTATATATTTATCCATGCATGTAGTCTTAGCGGGGGAAGCACGGACTTCCACTGGGCACGCGGCTTGCCGGTCAATCATCGCGTGCATGATGTGCGAAGACGCACTGTACTTCGATTTTGTTGGAATTAAATGTGGTGAAAGGAGCGTTGAGCGGATTCCGCCGATTTTGGAATAGACACCGACGTACTTGAACTGCCAACATAGAAAACAAAAAATCACACTCAATCGCTTTCACCTTCATCTTGACGGGATAATAAAAGCCTAAACTAACCTAACCTAACCTAACCTAACTGCGTCGGTATCTATTCCAAAATCGGCAGAATCCGCTCGACGCTCGTTTAACCTTATATGTTAATAATATTTGGTTACACTTTACAGCTTAAAGGTCTCTGTTGGGCAGGTGCCTTTGTTTGCATGTACTGCCTAGCACAGATCGATTGTACAGCAAGTCTTTATTACGCTGCCTTGTAAGTATGTTGTTTATGTATTTGTTTTATTATTAATTACCATAATTTATTTATTAATTCATTCATTCACTCTCCTACTTCTGTATTTGTTTATTTATTGTTTCTTTGTTTATTTATTTATTTTAATTTATACTGAGCATAGAGCCTTTTCATGCACTGCACCAGGTCACAAAATATACAAGCAGTGTAACTGAATGGAAGTAAAAAGAACAAAAATTCTAATATACTACTATGGCTAGGTCGCTATCTAGGTACTAGAATATGTTCATAGTCTAAACAGTTTGCTCTACACTACCACCTAAGACCAATTCATATTTTTAAGCATGGAAATGACATTTTCTACAGTCCAAATATGGAAACAAAGCATCGATTTTTTTCGAAAACCGCCCACAAATAATATAAAAATACAATAACAATACAGGGCGTTTCAAAAATACGGGGCATAATTTCAGGTATGTATTTCCCACATGTAGACAATCAAAATAGTTCATTACAACATGTGTCCGAAAATGCTTTATTTCACAACATTGAAATTCACCGGAACATTTTTCTTTCCGCAGGTCGTTGCCGTCAAAGGAGACATTAAGAGGGCACTCTGACAGTTCATTCCGAGGCGAAGGTTACATTCAGTGTTGTGTAGGCGTTAGACTGTGCGACATGTATTCAAATCAAGAGCTGGCAGAGATACACTTTATGTACGGTAAGGCGGACAGCAATGCTGCGCTGGCTCGTCGTTTGTACCAGGAGAGGTACCCACAGCGACAATGTCCAGATCGGAAGATATTTGTACGTCTCCATTACCGTCTGTGCGAATATGGAAAATTTAACTCTCCTGGTTTGGGAAGGGGACGACCAAGATCTACAACTCCAGAAGTACAGGAGGAGATTCTGGAGGCTGTGAACATGATTCCTTCTATCAGCACACGAAGGGTAGCGTTGCAAGTCAATGTTCCTCATACGACTGTCTGGAGACTGTTGAAAGAGTATCAATTTTATCCTTATCATTTGCAACGTGTACAGGCCCTGTCACCAGCAGATTACCCTGCACGAGTTAGGTTCTGTCAGTGGTTCTTCCAGCAGTGTGGTGTAAATCCGAACTTTCCTGCCTTAGTATTATTTACAGATGAAGCACAGTTCACACGAGATGGCATAACAAATTTCCATAATCAGCATGTATGGGCGTATGAAAACCCACGTGCAACTGTTTCATCTCATCACCAGGTGCGATTCTCCCTCAACATGTGGGCCGGTATCATTGGTGATCGATTAGTTGGACCCACCCCATGTACTTGTAAACAGACTTACGGGGCAGGCGTACTACACAAACTTCCTGGAAAACACCATACCTCATGTTTTAGAAGACACTCCACTGATCAATCGTCAACACATTCACTTCTTGCATGATGGCGCTCCTGCACACTTCAGTCGTATGGCTCGCTGGTACTTGGATCGAAGGTTTCCTGATCGATGGATAGGTAGAGGTGGCCCAATTGCTTGGCCTCCACGCTCATCTGATCTGAACTCACTCGATTTCTATTTGTGGGGCCATTTAAAATCATTGGTTTATTCGTCTCCGGTGCCTGATTTGGAATCCCTTCGGAATCGAATTGTGGCATGTTCTGAGGACATACGCAATACTCCTGGAGTTTGGGATCGTGTTCGCAGGTCAATGAGACATCGATGTGAGGTCTGTATTCAAGCAGGAGGTGGACTTTTTGAACATCTTCTGTAATGACAACGACCTGCGGAAAGAAAAACGTTCCGGTGAATTTCAATGTTGTGAAGGCCATAACTCGGAAATGAAGCATTTCCGGACACATGTTGTAATGAACAATTTTGATTGTCTACATGTGGGAAATAAATATCTGAAGTTATGCCCCGTATTTTTTTAAACACCCTGTATATAGCTCTAAAGCATAAGAAAGGAGGAATTTAATACTTTCCCTTCCAGCCCACATGTACATACTTATCTACAAAGTGGTGAATCAGGAGACACACCACAAGAGATCTGAAGGTTTTACAGGCTGAACAATAAGCATGGAATATTGTTAGTAACTTTTTAAATTTTAATTTTACGAAAAGAAGTTTTATACAAAAACCGTTGGGGGAAAACCATGCTGTATTATGCCAGTGTTCGAAAACGATTATTATTCAGACATACAGGCTGTGACAGTAAAATCATTTTTTAAATGGCGCTCTATATTAAAGTTTTCATATTCCGAATCTCTATTAAATTTTACGTATGAATGCGTAGAAACTTTACCCATGCTCCCGTTTCTTGTCTCTTAACCATTTATTAAACTTGTTTCGTGGACTTAAAATTAGGGACAAATAAGTGTGTAAAATCATGCCGAGTAGGCCATAAAACTAAACTAAATACTGTGACCAACCAAGCTTTATCACAGATACTCAAAATGAGAACCATTCACAGCCAAAAAATATCCTAGTCTATTACGTAAATATTTTTTTAGTAGGTTGTTTTATCACGCTTTATCAACGTCTTAGGTTATTTAGCGTTTGAATGAGATGACGGTGATAATGCCAGTGAAATGAGTCCATGGTCCAGCACCGAAAGTTACCCAGCATTTGCTCTTAATGGGTCGGGGGAAAACCCCGGAAAAAAAACCCACAACCAGGTAACTTGCCCTGACTGGGAACCGAACCCATGCCATCTTGTTTCGCGGCCAGACTCGCTAACCATTACTCCACAGGTGTGGACACGGAAATAGTTCATTGCCTTCCTCACAGTTATATAACTGTTTTGTTCCATCTCATATCTACAATGTTTTTAAATATCAATGAACTGGTATGATTAGCATGCTTCACAAATGAATACAATATTACTTGTGGTAGTTGTATATTAAATTTCCAGATTTATTTTATTATCTAGAGAAAAGTTACAGTATTTTTAATTATCAGTAGCCTGCTCCGATTATTACACATCAAAATGATTGTAGATTTAGTGCTTGCTTAAGTGAAATAAAATCTTAGATTTCTTTCATTGCCTAGAAAAAGAATAATTTCAATAATTAATTAATAGATTGCTATGATCAACATACATAGTGCTTGTAAACGTAAATTATATTCTTAGATTTTTATATACTCTAGGAAAAATTTTAATTTTAATGATCAATAATCATCTACATCATTAGAATACATGGCAAATTAGTGCTATTTTGCTCTTTGCAATAGTGTAACAAATTAATAGACTTTCTTAGGAAACCTAGAACAAATATTAATTACAATGATCAGTAGCCTGTTAATATTATAATAGACCCACCTGTGCAGCTCAGACAGCAAGGCACATGGCTGCTGATCTGCAGTTGTGCTAGGCCGTGCGTTCGATTCCTGCTTCAGCTGATTACCTGGTTGGATATTTTTCCAAGATTTTCCCCAATCATAACGTGAATACTTAGCCTCATCTCGCCAAATACCATCTCGCTATCACCAATTCTATGAAAGTTAGTAACCCAGTACTTGATACGGTGTTGTTAAATAGCCAATTAAATGAGCCGTTCAGAGGAGAAGCGGTGTAAGTCAATCACTTTTGCTCTGCACGGCTCAAATAAATAATATACAAAATACAATTCCTGCTTTCTATTTGTTTTTTTTTTCTCTCCATCTATCTCTCTGTTATTCGTATAAATATTTACAGGCAAAATTTATATTCATGTCATTTAAATTTGTATAATAACGACCGAATCATTAGCCTAGTTTATATGAGCCGTTCAGAGCAAAAGTGGTGTAAGTCAAAATTGACTTACACCAGTTTTGTGCTGAACGGCTCAAATAACATTAGAATATACCGGTATTGGAAATGAGTAAAATATAAGTGTTTACAATCATGTAGATTTAATTTTGTTGCTGATTAGTATATTAAATTCTTATCTATCTTTAATTTCCTAGGGAAAAATTTAATTATAATAAGATTGATATACACAGAAGTTTTGTTACAGAAACAGAGAGATATTTTCAGTGAAGCAATTTAAGGGAGATATTATTACAGTATATGAAGTTCAACCTAACCATTCATAAGGTTCATCTCCCTTGTCACCTTCCAGTATATTTATTATTTCGGTGCAGGAATTGAAGTTATCTGCCATTAAATACATCGATGTTCATTTTTTCAGTCTCTGCGCTGCAGGCCTGTTCACCAGTTACTTTATCTACCCAGAACCCATGCAGCACCCAAACGGATATGAGGCACTTCTGGACCTATTTGATCTAATTCTGGAAGTATTTAACTCACTAATCAGATTTGATCTTTTTTAACATATGAAATTAATCTTCATATATGTTAATTCAGGTTTATGAATATCAAATTTGTGTAAAGCAGTCTGCTTTCCCAAATTAAAAATATGAATTATTAAAGAGCATTGTTTATGATGATTCAGAATTAAAAATGGCAGTAGTCTAAATTTAATGTGTGTTCCTGAAATGTTTTCTTTACAGTATTGAATAAATTTCTCATTTTGAAATATAACCTAGTATCGTATTTATTTATTTTAGATTTAAGTACACACATTTGTATAACAATAGTCTTATAGAGTGTAGAAATTGCATTTCTCATTACATAAGTAGACAATTGAAAATTTCTCCTCTGTGCCATGTTATGGATGTTAAAATAATCCCCATACTCGGTTATGAAATTAGAAACTTTGTGACAACTAAGACACAGTGAATGTCTTTGATATCTAATAGAACATTGGCTCTCAACCTCTTTTAATGTCGTACAACCATTTTTAATTTAGGATATTAGATGTACCAATAACCAAATTTATAATGGTAAATTGTAAAGTATCGTCCCCAGAATTATAATAAATATTCCTCTGCTCCAATACCAATAGTACATTGCTTTATTGGGGCACGTTTAATTTTAAAATGTTACTATTTGAATTTATTCAATGAGTTTTTCCACAAAATATACAGAAAAATGATATATATGTTTATATTTTATGATAATTTATATTTTTATTTCACACTTTAAGTAGTCTACTATCCACAGTGTTTCATGTACCATCAGTGGTACACATACCATAGGTTGAGAAACGCTGTAATAGAGCCACACAACCTTATTCAACAATTCTTATATAAGGTGAGTCAGTAACTAAATAATAATCAATGGTCATTTCCATTAAACATAGATGTTATGCAATTTCTGTACAAGATCTCAAAATTAATAATGAAACTCTTTTTTTTTTTTTTTGTGGACAAAGTTCTGACACTAACACGAATTTTTATTCTACACGGAAGAGTTATAATTTGGGACTATAGTACAGTAGTCTTTGAGATTTATATTTGAAAATTTCAGTAGCTTTATTGGCTGAGAGACTGAAAAGTATATTTTCTGTGCAATGCAACGCGCAAGTAGAGATTCCTATGGTGTATATTCTTGAACAGTGTGATTCTTACATTTGTACACACGACTCCCATAAGCTGGCTTCTGGCAAGCAATAGAATGTAGCTAGGATTGTGTCATGCACTTGTACGGAGAAGGGGTTCTGACTACATGATACACGTGCATGGAACAAGAAAACAGCTCTTATAAATAAATTGAATTAAAAAAAATGAATCTCAATTACTACATTACTAGAGATGTTCGAAATGTTCTCCATTAGTGTGAACGCAAGAGTTGTAGCGTGAGGTAATGTTCCTATTCAACCACAAGAGTTCTTTCAATAATTTCTCTACTAATTGTATCCTTTACGCGTTAACACTCCACAATTTTTTGGAACTCCTTATTCAGTACCGAACCTGTCGTTAGTCTTCATGCTAATTCATACTTAAAGAACTTGCAACACACGGAAAAACGCAGTTCAGTAGTTAGACGAAAATCCACTAATGACAACAAAAATACACTTATGTGTTACAAAAAGGAATAAGCATATACTCATGAAGGCCAAGACTGCTTGGTCTGGAAATAGAATTGGCAGCTGTTATCACATGTCTTCCAGCAACAGAGCTGCATTCAAAGAACCACGTTTCACTAGGGTTTGTAGCTGCACATTTTTGGGTGTACATTGTGGAGATATGACTTTTTTTTCTCCTTGTGAGTGCATGGTATGGTCTCAGCTCTTGTGTTGTCACGTGCAAGGAGTGGGAATGTGGGAACTGCATGTATAACTATAAGAATCCACTGTGAGGTGAACTTGCTTCACTTGTCTTCTGACAAAATGGCAATCTGTTTCAGTGTTCTAGTAAAGTGCTACAATCTATTGCCAAACCATTAAGCAATAAATTAATTTTATTAATCATTTAGAAAGATCTTACTTTCCTGTATATATAAAACCTTAAATTAGCAAATGTTTAATTTTTGTACTTGAAGCACTTGTATTCTGAGCATCTCAAATGATAAATGAGGTTAGTTATTAATATATTGGACCATTTTTATTGACCTCAACGAAGAGGATAATTTTTCACACTTCCCATTACTTGAAGAGCAAGGTACATCTATCATTCCAAATGTTGAGAGTTTTATGGAAAAACACCCGACTAAATCTCTCCTAAATAAATGGGAAATTTAAATTACAGTAAGTCTATTATATAATCACCCATCACCATAAAAAAGACAGCTTGTTACGAAATCGGCATTGGACTGATTCTCTGGCACGACCACAGCAAAGGAATAAGGTATGAGATTAATTTTTAATTTAACTTATTCAGTTTCTTTTGAAATGTTATTTCTGATCTTAGTGTATCCACCATCTGTCTGCCCTCTTCCAGTCCTCATCACTAAACACTTCTCAAGATTTAGATGTAAGCCATATTTTTCTAATTTTCCCTGCCATTCTTTCAGCTTATTTATAATTTCAATTTATTTTCTTCCCATATTAATATATTATATGCAATTCCCAAAGTTTTCTGATTTTCTTCTGTGTCTTTATTTTTAATATTTTTTAGAATTTCATCTAATGCAACATTAAACAAAAATGGAGAGAGTACACTTCCTTGTCCAACTCATTTTGACATTTCAAACAACACTGACTTTTTTTATTTTCTACTCTTACACAATTTATGAAATGTGAATAAATATTTTTAACTCATGCAATCATATTTCTATTAATTCTGAGTTTCTCTAAAGCTTCCCATATTTTATTTCTGTCAATTGAATCAAAAGCTTTAGTTATGTCTATAAATGCAATGAAAGTAACTTTTTTGTGTTCCCATCTCTTCTCTATTAATTGTCTGACAGTGAATATGACGTCTATTGTTGGTCTTTCTATTCTAAAACCGTGTTTTTCTCCCTGAAATTTATTTTCAATTTCTATTCTCAACTTTAAATAAATTATTCTTTCACATATATTAAGAGATTGAGAGTCACCGGGGTTTCCCCAACCATAAGGTAGATGTCAGGTAATCTATGGCAAATCCTCGGCCTCATCTCGCCAAATACCATCTTGCTGTCACCAATTCCATCGACGCTAAATAAACTCGTAGTTAATACAGCGTCGTCAAATAACCAAGTAAAAAGAAAGATATTGAGACACTAAATATCTTTATAATTTCTACTTTTTTTTTCACCCATTTTGTAAATAGGTATAATAATTCCTTTTTTCCAATCTTGTGGTATTTTTCCTTATTCTCATTAAACAATTAAGCCACTGCATTCCCATTGGTCCAGCCGCTTTTATCATCTCAACTGTCACCTCATCTTCACCGGGTCCTTTCCGGTTTTTCATTTTTTCCAAAGCTACCGGTATTTCTAAATCCAACATCGTCAAATCTTCTTCTGCATGCTTCTGTCAAACAATTTTTCTTTTTTGAGGATTTACCATATGTTCATGCCATGGGAGTTGGGCAATGATCAAATTGGGGATCGCTTGTCAAGGTGACATATATCAGGGACATAGTCCTTGTTATCTCCAAGATAAATGTGAAGGCTTGACAAGAACCCTAAGAATGAGCAGCTAAGGGCTCCAGTGAAGCTACGCCAGGCCCAGCAATTCGGTAGTGGATTTTAGAATTTCGAAAGAAGAACTAGCCCTAGAAATAGGACTGTTAACCATACACGACATAGCAAAAATTCTACATTTCGGGTTGGAAGTGATTTCCAGTGTCATACAAATTTTCTTTAGTAAGGACAGTATGCCTTCTTCTTCATTTCTTATCTGTAACACTTCCTGTACCGATAATTTGGAATTCATTTTTCACAACATCATGGATCATTGGACGACTTGGAATATTAATGCCATGGATTATTTCCTCATATTGTCTTGGAATTTCGCGAGCCTAACTCATTAACATGTAATATTGTACATAAATACTCACTCTTCCGTACTATATCGATTTGTCTTTTAAGTTATAAATTATAAACGCGAACATACACATACAAAACCTAATCTTGCCTTGACTTCACTAAACGCAAAGTAAGCTGTAACTGAGACAAAATCACTGTTAGCAATGTTATCTAATTCACTTATTGATGACATATGAAGAGTATAAAGGAAAAAAAAAAGATGAATGTCACTGTGATGTTAAGCGTGATGTCAGTATCTAATTCAATAGTTTACTACAAACTTTAGTGTTGTTCTTATCAAATCTGGTAAATAGGAGAATTATCATCACGGACAGTCATCCTTTCCTTAATTTTCAATACGAACAGCTGTAAATTTTGCAGTGATATATTGAATTAGAGCATTATCTCACTCTTCACATTCTCTGTGTCACAGACATATGGGGCAAATCAACTGATAGTCAAGTTTTCTCTTTGTGGCAAGGAAATAATCTACTCACCCATATATGCTCTACAGGCTTTATAACCCTGGACATCTTCCCTTGCTCAAGATTAAAGAAGCAGAACGTATTTAAATTTGGAAAATTTCTAAAATACCAGTATCTCAGTTTCCACTATTACCTTTCACATCCAGTTAACTTAAACCTATCTCTCTTTTCCAACAAAAGAGTTTAAGCAATATTTTCTTTCGAATTTAATATAAATTAACACTGACCAAAATTTCAAAGTTACCATATTCAATATAATAAGAAGCACTCGAAGTAATGGAATTTAAACTTTTTAATAACCAAAATTTCATCCATATGATAACGGTATAGAGTGTGGAGTAAATAGGCATTTTTGACAATTTTTTGAGGTTATATATAAGAAATGTGAAAGTGAATTTAATTATTTTTTATTACAGTTAATCACCATAAAGGAGCCATAGATTATTGTCACCTGGAAGACTGAGCTATCTGACGCAACTCTCCTCACTCCTGAAGAGACGAAATGAACGAAAAGAACAAAAATATTGTTTAATTGCATATTAAGGTCTTGTGGTACTCTGTGACCTGGTTGTAATTCTGGATGTCCAAGCAGAATCTTAGGTTGTGTGCTTCTTCAGTCTCGATGAACAATATCATATGAAGATCAAGCTGCTTAGCTTCCCAAGATGGCCAATCTATTCTATGCTAAGAGATCCCATCTTTCAAACAGGTTATATGACATAAAATGATAATAACGACGTGTAGGCAAATAAAATAATTAATAATAATAATAATAATAATAATAATAATAATAATAATATTAATGATAATAATAATAATAATAGTAACAATGATATATTTTGAAATACTTCAAACTAACTTTCGAGAAATGTTTACTTATGTTTGTTTTAAATGAAGCTTTCAAACGAAGCTAGTTCAGTAAACAAAAGCATGTTTCAGAAGTACGTACAGTTATGCCACTTAAACATGGACTATGTGAGAAACTTTCAGAAGCTTGCAAATAATTTTTCATCTTGGAGAGGTGAACTTTGCTGCAGTCTCTTTCATAGCCAGCAGAAAGGCGTATCAAGATTACATCTCTATAAATCCTTGCTGGCAATGATATTGACTACATGTGTCCAAAATTTAGATAAATTGTTCACTATTTAATTTTTACATAATATCAGGGGCGTATTTTGCGGACTACCGGGGCTACCGGCGGTAGCCCAAGGAAATTACAAAAGAAAAAGTTTATAATATAACATAATGTAATAATTTTGTATTATTAGTTTTACCACAGTAATTAAAATTAAAGTAATTGTCAGATTTATATGCGCTCTCTGCTCTCGAAAAGAAACAAGTTGTCAAGGCGGCATCGCTGGAGAAACCGCTTGCTACGTGAGGTAGCCTGTGACCATACTGCGCACGCTGTCCTTCGCACAACTGCCCATCCCCCGCTCTCTTTTGTTTCCATCGTGGACTGTAGGCTGGGTGAGTTGCCGCTCTCGTGATCGGTTTCTTCGCAGGCGCGAAGCAACAATACGCTTAGCACACCAGCTCATGAATGTAATTGTGTTCTTGCAGTGCAGTATTTTAAATTTGTGATTTGTTCGAGTGTCTAAGAGTTATATTAATTGGGAATTATTAAGTTTTTAATTTCCCAATTAAGTGATATTGTGAAAAATATGGCAGAACAAGTTTCTGGAGAGGTTTGTGTTGAAAATGACTGTGTAATAGAAGGTTTATTAAAAGTGTCTTTTAACCGTCGTACATACAACGAGGAAGTTGAAATTGTGAAAATGGAAAGACCAACTCCTGAGTTAAATTTGTCCATGGAACAGCGTGAGTACACACGCCATTTCACTTCAACATCATATGTTAAGTGGAATTGGTTGTGTGGTAGTTCTAAACTGTCTAAACTATTTTTCTGGCCATGTTTGTTATTTAGCCGCGAAACTAATGTATGGTCAAAAGAGGGTTTTTTAATATCAACTCCCTTCGAACGGCAGTCCTAAAACACGACAAATCAAAAGCTCATATTTGTAGTAGCATGAACTTTGCAAACTTTGGGAAGACAAGAATTGATTCACAGCTAGATAAGCAAAAAGCTCTACATATCAACCAACACAATGCTCCTGTGGAAAAAAAATCGGGAGATTTTACTGCGTCTTATTAACACAGTCTGCTTTCTAGGAAAACAAGAATTGGCTTTTCGGGATCATAATGAGAGTGTGGAATCAGACAATAGAGGAAATTATATCGAATATTTAAGTTCCTTAAGTGCATTTGACAATTTACTGGCCAATCATCTTGTGAGTTCAACAGTATTTCGTGGTACTTCTCCCGCAATTCATAATGACTTAATATTTCCTATAAGAAGTGGGGTTATGATAAAGAACATAAAATCTGAAATAGAAGAAGCACCTTTTTCGGCCATTGTTGATGATGAAACAAGTGACTGCTCTAATCAGAGTCAATTGTCCACTGTTTTAAGATACGTCGATAGTACTGCAAATGTTCAAGAATGGTTTATAGGATTCACAAATGTCAGTTCGGGCAAAACTGCTGCTGCTTGGTTTCAGCATGTGGAAGGTGTTATAGCAGAATACAATGTCGGCAATAAGTTAATTGCACAGACATACGATGGTGCTTCAGTTATGGCGGGAAATATTAATGGCTTAAAAACAAAAGTTCAAGGAAAGTATTCTCAAGCACTATTTGTCTATTGTTACAGCCATGTTCTCAATTTAGTTTTGCAACAATCTACTTCATCTATTCCAGAATGCCGCATTTTTTTTCAAAACACTGTCGGGTTTAGCTGCATTTTTCTCATCATCTCCTAAAAATCAGAAAAACTCAAGAATTTATGAAAAAGAAACTCCCAAAAGTAGCACCAACTAGTTGCAATTTTAAATCTCGGCTTGTAAATACAGTAAAGGAATACAGAGAACAACTGACTGCTTTCTTTGAAAATATCATTTGTAATGACTGAAGAAAACTGGGTTGATGATGTAATTGTGCAGGCTCAAGGATATTTGTATTTTTTTCACACAGTTTCTGAATATATTTCTTCTTAAAGTCTATGCTAAAGTGTTCGCACATACAGATGTGCTCTACAATATTCTTCAGACAAAAAGTCTAGACATAGCATACTGCTTGCAAGAGGTATCAAAGTTAAAAAATACTATATTCGAGTTCAGACATAGTGGGTTTCCGTCCATATGGAGTAATATGGAAAATGAAAATTCTTCAGCCCATACAATGGAACCACCATTAAAGCGAAGAAAAGGAGATGATGAATTGAAATACAGGCAGCTGTACTACAGCATACTAGATCATATGCACATGGAAATTAGTGACAGATTTTCTGATTATGGAAAGCTTCAGTTCACATATCTTCTAGATTCTCAAAAATTTTCTGCTTATAGAGAAAACTTCCCGAATGAGTCACTAAACAAATTATTTCAGTCCTATAACAGTCACTTTGATCAAGTACGTTTGAAAAATGAATTAAGTGTAATATATTCAGCAGAAGTCTTTGATTTTTCGAACAAACCTATCCATGAAATATTATCTGTCATATATGAAAACCAGCTGAACCAAGTTATTCCTGAAGTCCTTAACTTGGCAACATTAATTGTGACAATACCAGCTACGTCAGCATCAGTAGAAAGAACATTTTCTGCGTTGAAGAGAATAAAATCCTACTGTAGATCAACTCATACACAAGAACGTTTATCCGGCTTGGCACTGATGTCCATTGAAAAGTCATTTCTACAGAAACTTCGCAAGCGGCCAACTGTAATTTCAATGACGAAGTCATCAAAGTATTTTCGTCCCAATCGAGACGTCTGGAATTCATATATAAATAGGTAAGGAATTTTATTATAGGGACTTTAAAATATATTTTGTGTAATAATAGGGTCAGTGGTAGCCGAAGCCCTTAGACCAGTATACGCCACTGCATAATATTATTATTAGCACTATTTTTCATGGTATACATGGTTTCAATAATGATTTGGCTAATGATTTTATTACAAATTAGTTGTTTTTGTATATAAGAGTTATCAATTCATGACATATTTGTACCTATTAAATGTGATTGATTGCTCATTTATATTGTAGGCTAATTTTGTGTGAAAAATATAGCAAGCATGCTCTATACAACAAGAGCACATATTATAGTTTAGTTCCAAGTTTCACATAATAAAGAAACATAAGATGATGAATGTATTTTTTATTATATTGATGGGACCTGATCAGTAATTTATCCTGCATTTTCATTCCCTCATGCAATTCTACTAACTTCCATATTGAGAATTTCAGGAAAAGAAAACTATTTTGACATCCCTTATACGATATAGATGTTTACGGCAGTTTATCTGTCTGCAGTTTACCTGACATTCTATCTGCAGCCTTTCCTCTCAAGTTATTAGACGGAATTTATTG
Organism: Periplaneta americana; assembly: GCF_040183065.1. NCBI lineage: Eukaryota > Metazoa > Arthropoda > Insecta > Blattodea > Blattidae > Periplaneta > Periplaneta americana. The sequence goes on from NC_091126.1 coordinate 48,946,147, forward strand.
ATATACAATATTTACAAATCAACTTGCCTGAATAATATGCACATCAAATGTTTAAATTTTACCCAAGTGGGAACCATAGCTTATTTTAGACCTTGTTTGCTTTAAGTTATAGCAGTTAATTCGTCCATTACAGAAACTACAATAACTACATGCTGTTTTTGTAGGTGAGTTGGTGATATGTTGTTCCCTAACTATGCAGACTTACAGACTAATTTTCTAATTAACCATTCACTTCATTAAAAAACGCATAATAGTTAGTTTTTTATTTATTTTAATGTGTTCAGTTGCCCCCTTCAGTCTGCAGAGTTATATTATCACTACCACTCTGTGCTCATAGTTTAGAAATAAATGAAAAATTGTCTATAGTATCTTCTAGTAGGCTAGAAGAAGGATCGTCGAGTGAATTTGCTGTACAGGTATGTAATAATATATGTATAGAACTAATATATATTTATTTTAAATACATACAATGCAACATCTCATCAGTCACGTTTTGCCTCCTCCACTTTCAAACCCACCACCCGCCAATGCAACAGCATCATAAACGTGATCATAATTTGCAAAAATAAAATTCTGTGAATGACCGTGAATACATCTAACTTTGATATTGGTAAATTGGAAAACTTAAATCCATCAATTAATGAAATTGAAGAAGCAGTGCTCCACAGTGCCAACCCTGGTCCCCACGAGTTTACTGATAATGTTTTTTGTTAAAATTGTGGTTTTCCCAATTCAGTATATAGCTAGAGACTGGCTTGCTAGGAGCAAAGAAAGGGAACTGTGTCTCTTTGCGTACCTTGTCGATTATTCATCAAACTTCTAGTAGCCCATCACCTACATCAACATTGTCAGAAGTTCTCGTGGATCCTCAGAAAATTCTAATTCCGCCACTGCACATCAACCTTACGTCTAATGAATAGTTTTGTCAAGGCAGTCAGCGAAGAAAGTAGAGCTTTTCCTTTTCTAAATCAGAAGTTTCCACGTGTCATTGAGGCCAAACTAAGAGAAGTTATTTTTGATTGCCCAGAAATCAGGGAGCTTACGAATGATGCTAAATTCGATGATAATATGAAAGATAAGGTTGCTTGGCTTGCATTGAATTCTAATATTAAGAGCTTTCTGGGCAATCACAGGAGCCCAGAATAGAATATGGTGTTCAACTCTTGCAATGCTAGCAGACTGTTGGTGCACATGTTCATAAAGTTGTAGTGGTACTTGCTCAGCTCGCATTTAGATTACTTTGCTGAAAAATGTAGGAGGAGGAGCAAGTTGAGTGCCTTCATAGAAACATTCGAGTGATGTGGAGAGGTACCAGGGTCATTGGAATGCAAACATGGTTGCAGACTATTGTTGATGCCTCAAGAACATCTCGTTCCAGAAACAAAACAGGCATGAAAGTCCCTGAAGATGTCCTTTTTTCCACAACAGCGGTAATTGTGTTTAATTGCAATGTATTTTATTATTCCTGCAAATTTAAGTCTAATATGAAACCGTACTTAGCATAGTTTCATAACTATAGGATATAATTTATTTCTGAAATACTATCTTTTTATAAATGCTATAGCAAGAGAATCTCACCTGATTGAACAAAATGAGTTATATTTTTTAATTCGCTCTTAAGAGGCCTTTGAGGCTTATCTTGCCTAAAAAATATGAGTTATTATATCTAGTAACAGTATACATTCGTAATAACGATGTAGCGTAAGACTTGGTTTCACTCCGATCCTTCCATATATCAAATTCACTGTTGGCAGTCATTCTACTGCGAGAGGCTTGTCACAGAAAGCCTCGTAGCGAGGCGCAACAGCCTCATTCACAGGCAGAGACACTCGCAAGCTTGAGGGGAGGTTGAGGAGGAGGAGAGTATCGATTCACTATGACTTCGTAGGTCTTGATAGCAGGATGCGAGGCTAGCCTCAACCGTGATATAATATACCGTTGCACTACGTTTATTTTTCTGTGAATGTGCCGCATTGTTGACTGTTAGTTTAATCAAAAGTGCATGCGTGTAAGTGTTACATAATAATTTTGTGTAAAATGGCTCATATTGAATTAGCATTGAGGTCATTATTTGGAGAATTGAAAGAAAAATGGTTTTCGAGTTGGGTGTATGAAAAGAAATGAGCTTAAAAAGATAGGAGATCAACACTACATTTACATATTAAAATAGCGGATGGAGGAAGACAAAATAGAAAATTTAAATTTTCTTGATATAAGAAATATCCTTGGCTAACAGAGTTATAAGTTATATTGTTATATCTGTATTCTGTTTTGGGGTGAAAATGAGTCATCATCGTCTACCTGTAGGGTTTGTGTCACAAAGAATTGTTATAGAAAAACCGAGAAACATCTGCTGTTTAAAAAGATACAAGGTAAGCAGATATTTTCAGCCTACCCGATATTTACACCTTAGCTTCGCCACTGGCTTCCATCGAGGTACCTGATGAAATTAAGTTAAAAATATACGTTACAGAGCTGTGAAAAGTGGCTTATTTGCTTGCATGAGTTTAACTCTAATATATTTTATTTTTCAACTTAGGTCTAAATACCGGTAATATTATTTTGTCATATTAACCCATTATATCCCAGAGATTTTTTTTCGATTTTTTTTTTGTGAAAACTCTCAGAGATTATCATTATATGTCAAATAAGAATATAAAATATAAAGGAATTCGAAATAGTATTATTTAGGCCCTTTTACTCTATGTTTGATATATCAAACGCTGGGCGTTGGTGTATAGCAATGTTATTTGAATTTTCTATACAGAATTATGTGAGATGTGACAGGGTAAATGACTGTTTTTGGATATGGGGATGTCTGGAAAAGTTTTGAGCATACGTAAAGTATTCTGGGATAAGTGGAACCCATAGTTTTCTATGGGGAAAGTGGAACCCAACGTATGACAGTGCCAGAGAATCAAATATGAAAATGAAATTTAGTGCATATAAATTCCAATTTCCTTTTTGAGTTCATTATTACCTAATAGTTTCACCTGGCTTTAATAGTTTTAACGTAACAACTATAGGTTCCACTTTTCCCAAGTTTCTACTTACCACATTGTACCTTATGTAAAATAATTTACACTGAATTTTGCAAGAAACTAAATTATTATTATTATCATAAATCATAATGGAATAAATTGTAACATAAATAGTCAGATATTGTGAACACTTATTTCAAATTATTCATAAATACAAAAATAATCCACATTATACACTGTTAGCCTACTTAGTGTGGAATTTTAGAAAGCAGTCTTTTGGGTGCAAGGCAACTTTACATTTGATGCAGTTGTATTTTGCATTTTTCTTGCATAATCCACAGCGCCTTTGATTGTCCTGAAATTGCACCAAATGATTTTTTCCATCATATCGCAATTCAGTTGGTATCAGTGATGGTTTCTTTGGCAAAACAGACGTCCTTGGGGAGCTCAACTTTGGAGTTGAAAGTGTTACCAATGTTATCCTCCTTATGAATTCCAACAAAGGATACCCTGGAACATTTTTTCTATACAGTAACCACATGTTTACTACCGCCCCATTCAAACAGAACCTGAAAAATGGCCACCACCATTTTTTGACCTGATTCGAATTCGATACAATCCCCGGTGTTGATCGAACAAATCAACACTCCCCATATACCTGTTATAGTGTTTGATGATTGTCGGTTGAGTAACAGCAACACGTTTCTTTTCACTTGCATTCCATCGTTGACAAGTTCCGTAAGCAAGTGTCACATTTTCATCTTGAACATTAGTGCCCATAGTCACTTGATTGTTATCTTGCCATTTGATGAGCGTTACTTTCTTGTCTTTTGATTGAAGGGTGTGAGTTGCACCTCTTGACTGTTTCCCTAGGTCTTTTAACGGTGCATTTCCAGTCCTATCAGCTCGAATTGTTCCTATTACATTTAAGTTATGTTGTAACATTGTGTTGAGGAGTTCTAAAGAATTGAAATAATTGTCAATGAAGACAAAACTGTTAATAGGAATAAATCCAATACAAATACTTTGAACAACTGACGATCCCAATGATTCACCTTGAATCCTATCTTTTTTTCCTGTATAAGAAGAAAATTTAAGGAGATACTCTTCAGGTGTGGCTAAACACCAGAACTTGAAGCCGTACCGTATTGGTTTGCCGCAAATGAATTGCTTCATTGAGTGACGGCCATAATACGGTTCCATAGCTTCATCCAGTGAATACTTCGAGCCAAGAGGTTGAGCAAATTCTTGAAATTTGTTGTTGACATAGTCAATGAGGGGCCTTACTTTGAATACCCTATCTGTTTGATCAATTTCAGAATTGTCACTGAAGTGAAGAAATCTATGAATTATGTCAAATCGATTTCTTGTCATTGCATTTGAAATCAGTAAATTGTGTGTATCGTCTCGTGTTTCCCAAAATAACCGCCTGTGTGGTACCTTCACATAACCGGAAACTAAAAGAATTGCAAAATATGTATATAGTTCTTCAATGGACAAATGTATAATGCATCCTTTCTGGGCTGCATATAATACAGTCTGCCGACATATCATTTCCATAATTTCTAAGTCGAATACCATTTTGAACAACTCATCGGGAGACTTATCAAAATTCAACTCAAAAATATTATCATTAGGGGTGGTTGGTAGAGAAATTAAATTAGCTTTGTGAAGATTTCTTTCAGTCCATTCAGTTGTATATTTAGCTTTCTTGGGTACAGATTTGTTTGCTTTCTTTGGTATAGAACTGTTTACATTTTCAGAATTTGAAGAAGGATAAACATTCAGACGAGATGAAGTAGTAGAGCTCGATGGTAATTCTCTAGGAGAGGCGACTGTTGTTAAATTTTCTGATCGTTTCTCAACCCTAGGTTCATTCACGTTTGATTCAAAATTTATATCCTCTCTCTGTTTGAAATGGTCCCTCTGCCTAACTATCCTCATCGCACCTTCTTGACTTAAAATTCCTCTGCCCAGATCCATAAAAGTAGTTTTTTCATCGTCGTCACTGCCACCATCATCCCGATCACTGTCGACGCCATCAGCAGGAGAGTTAAGTACCACCTCTATTTCGTCAGCAGCATGTATACTTGCACATATTTCAGGTTCATCTGCATCTAACACCTCATCTAGCCATTTTATCAATTGTTCTGTATCTTTCCTGTAAGATGGATAAAAGTTCACATAAACGCCCAACGTTTGATATATCAAACATCAAAGTTTACGTAGTCCTCCAGTCCATATTATTCAAATTATTATGAAAAACTATAATAGTACTGAAAGGATACACATTTGCCAACACGTTAAAATAATTAATTAAAATCGAGCATTCAAAACAAACCATTCATAAAATAAAAATCCAACTCACGTGTTATCCATCTTCCGAGCAGACTGGTACTGGAATTTCAACACTCGCAACAACTGCCAAATTAAAAGATTTAAGTTTTCCATTGTTACCAATATAGAGGTTGATAACTTATAAGCCAACTGGTGTACCAACAATCATAATAAAAAGAGAATTGCAAATATACAACAATCAAACAGCATAAGCTGCATTGTGTTTGATATATCAAACGGTGGGATATAATGGGTTAATACATTAATGTAGTCTACGTATCATTTGTGGATGCTATATTTTTTTTTAAATTTCTTGAAAGTTTTCTTTCAGTAAAATTGGGAATTAGCACTTAAAATCTTACCTCCTACACATAAATATCCTCAGCTTCGATTAATGGTTTCTTTATTATCTCGAAGATTAAGCTACCGGTACCTTCTTTTTACTCTCGTGAGTTTTAACTGCATATGCGAAGAGGCCACGATCAAAACACCGAATTTATAACTTGTTTTGGGCAAGCCTGTGGTTCAGGCAATAGTCTCGAGATTTCCCCAGGTAAGTTACTCCAATTACCTTGTGGCATCCTCTAACGAACTAAGTGGTCTAGATTTCTCGATACTGGTGACATCTATGAGCCACTTTCGTAGAGTCAGGGTGAAGAGCGGCAATTTAATATACCTGCCATTACAAAAAAAAACTGCTGCCAGAAATTCAAAAGAAAGATAGCAATGGCGAATAAAAAAAAGCATCTTCTGAGGAAATTTGGAAAAGGAACTAAGTAAGATACTAGTGAAGTGCTTCGTATGGAGTGTGGCATTCTATGAGGCAGAAACACGATCATTACGACGAAGTGAAGAGAAGTGACTAGAAGCATTTGAAATGTGGAAATGGAGAGGAATGGAACATGTGAAGTGAACAGACAGAATAACAAATGTAGCTGTGTTGGGAAGAGTTGATGAAGAAAGAAATATGCTGAAACTGATCAGGAAAAGGAAGAGGAATTGCCTGGGTCACTGGCTGAGAAGAAACTGCCTACTCAAAGATGCACGGGAAGGAATGATGAACGGGAGAAGAGTTCGGGGCAGAAGAAGCTATCAGATGATAGACGACATTAAGATAATGCATCATAAGAGGAGACAAAGAGAAAGGTAGAAAATAAGAAAGATTGGAGAAAACTGGGTTTGCAGTGAAAGACCTGCCCTTGGACAGAACATTGGATGAATGAATGAAAAACATAGCTACAACTATTCCGATCACCCTTCTTCATTGTGAAACCTGCGCATTACGTAATACAAAATTACTATGAGGATTAACATAATTGGTGGAAAAAATATAAAGCCTCTGCAATTCAGACCTGTGAAGTTTGGAAATATTAAAGCGATAGATAACATAGAATTTATTGTTCTTGTGACAAGTATTAAGCTATGCTTTCAGTACTCCTTTTGTTCTTATCTGAAATACATTCTAAGAGTAGACTTACTCTTTCTTCAGTGACACCAAAACAGTTTAAACCTCTGATGCATGATTGTTTTTCCCCCCTTTTAATGCATGACATGGGCCTATGAGGCCCGCACTTACTTGCAATATGAAATACGGTGTTAATTTGAATTGAAATGTAAGATACCGTGTTAATTTGAATTTATATGTTTATTTATTTATATTATACAAAATGGTAACTAATATTGCATATAAATGTTAAATTTTATTCTTTTAATTATGAATATAATCTACTCAATTTTCAATTTCTAGCCGTGGAGAATTAAATATAAACATTCACATGTTAGATTCTCTTTTCTTTTTTTACTTCTAACCTGTTTTCAAGATTTTAACTGTTTACATTCACAGCATACTACGAGGTGTATCCAGAAATTAAGTTCCAATGGCCGGTAAAGGAAAAAAGCATCAATGAGTAAGAAATATTTATTGCACTATTTACATATTCACTGGCTACTTGTCAACATAATCACCACAGTCATTGAGGCGTTTATCATACCTGTGCACCATCGTTTGTATGCCCTTGTCATAGGAATCTGCCGCTAACCTCTAGGGCCATGAAGCCACTGTCATCAGTACCTCAACGTCATTGTGGAAAAGTTTTCCAGCTAGAATGCGCTTCATAAGTCGGAAGAGATAAAAGTCACATGCCGCGATGTCGGGGTGGATAGTCGACGATCTCCCATCCAAGCTGAAGCAGCAGATTGCGTGTGGCATTGACTGTATGTGGTCATGCATTGTCATGCAAAAGCGTAATGACTCTTTATTCCACGTCTCTTGTTCTGGATTGTCTTCCTCAAATTTGCAATGTCTGACAATACTGCTCAGCATTAACTGTCTCCCCTCGCTATAAAAACTTGCACGTAACGTCACCACGGCGATCCCAGAAGACAGTGCACATGATTTTTTGACAGATTGTCTACTTGAATTTGGTCTACACAGGTGAACCACTATGCCGCCAATGCATGGATTGTTGTTTTGTTTCTGCTGCGGCACGCAACACCCAAGTTTCATCCCCAGTGACAACATTGTCGAGAAACTCATCACCTTTCTCTGCATACCGCTGGAGGAATGTCAATGCTGCAGCCAGTCGTTTCGTTTTGTGTTCATCTGTCAGCTGCTTTCGCACCCATCTTGCACACACTTTCCGAAACCAAGCCACCGGGAGACGATTTCGTGCATCAGTGAGCGAGACATCTGGGGGAATTGACCAGAGAGTTCCGAAATTGTGAAGTGCCGGTTCTGCAAAACTGCTTGCCGCACACTTTCCATCAGTTTTGGAGTCACCAGGGACTGTCAGCCACTACGGTCTTTGTCGTGCACATTGGTTCAGCCTTCAGTGGATTGCCTGCACCACGTCTCACCATACTGCAACTCATAATGTCGGGTCCATACACGTTGCACAATTGGTGGTGGATCTCTGCTGGAGATTGCTTCTGAGCGTGCAGAAATCGGATAATTGCACGAATGTCGAAGTTGGCAGGAGAGAATATAAGTGCAGCCATTTTCTCCTAGATTTGTGCAATAACTACTACCATCATAGTACTGGAAGTGCACTGAGTTATTCCTACATATCCTATCTCTACTGCTATGCATGCACATTCTCATCCAACTAGCCATGCCATCTCTGTACGCGATTGGAACTTACTTCCTGGATGAACCTCGTACCATACTTTGCTCACTGCGCACATTTCTTTGGCATGCCTATCTTCCTCCCAGTATATACATTATTGCATCGAAAGCGTAGGCATTTTTCGCATCACAGATCCAGAAAATTTTTGTTCCATATTTTTCGAGCTTGTTTGGCATGTACTGTAAAAATGGGCAGCGCCCTCTGAAAGGAATTAGCTGTTTATCTACGGCCGTGCACTCACTGGGCACATACTTCTTGCAAATTCTCGTTGAAAATGCTTCATACATAACGAAACAAATTCAAACTCTCTGCTTGAAGTCTTTTATCCCAAGTCCTCTTTTTATCAAAACGCAATGCTTTACGAATTGTCTCAAAAGATATACTGATATGCATGCTCTCTATTGGGGATTGCTATTAGAAAAGGAAAATATTTATCGCATTGCTTCTTTAGAATTCTTCACTACACCAGCTAACACAAGTATTCCAATAAATGCCTCGAACGCTTGTTGAGATAATATTTACGTTTGGTAGGTTTTCCACTCATTTCACAGTGTGATTTACTTCACTCCCGAGGACACCAGGACGATCAAAACAGTGTCAGATGAAGTTTCTGCAGAAATATTATATAAATGTATTTTAGGGTGGCCCTTAGCTATAGGTAATTTTCCGAAAGTTAAAATTGTGCTGCTCCCACCCCCTTATCTTGTTCCAATCGACAAAAAAATGATCTGTGCAAATTTACAGCTCAATCGGACAACTGCTTGGCGACCCTCAAATGCTTTGAAGTTGGAACATAGCATACGCAACGATTAATTCCATACAAAAGCGGTATACTCTTCCCTATCTCGACCATTTCTTTTTTTCTTCTTAGAGAAATTTATGTGGACATTCTGGTGACCCCAGCAATTGTTTAAAAATATTCTGAACGAAATTTCCCAAAAGTTAATTCGAAAAATTCCTGAAAATAAAATGAAAAATTTAAGAAATATAAGGTTTTTTTAGTAATGCACACAACTTCTATGAGAGAAACACGTTTTTATTTACAACAATAATTTCTACAGAATCAAAACACTATATATATGAACGAACATTGAACATTATTATTTCCTAAGGGAGGATTTAGTAGCAGTTGGATATTTTTACAGTCTCTTGTAACAATCTGTAAAACAAATTGTTTCTCAGTTTCATCTTTTGTGAGAATATTATTGCAATCCTGAATAAGTTTGGTTTCTCTTTCTGTAACGTCCTTCACAACAACTATCTTCTAAAGTTTTTTAAATTCCACTTATGTAAACAGGATCATCCTTCCAAGTTGAAGGGTCTTTGTTGAGGAAATCGGTGCTGATAGAAAATCTCGTGAAGAAAATTTTAGTACCAGGAGTTACAAAAGACGAAAACTCAATATTTGTAAAGGAAGAAAAATTATTCTGTTGCAGAATGTAGCTCTTCAGTTGATTTTCTTCTTCCAGTATAACTTGAGCTATATTTGCTTTAACCGCTGTTGGAACATAGTCATCAAATAAGAATAGAACCACAGTTTCGGGAACTAAGTACCAGAGATGGTTGGAAAATTTATTTGCAGCAGCCTGATTTCTGGATCAATATCCTGATAATTTATCAGTTCACGCATGAATAGGAAATCATGATAAGGTGCTTTAATTGCTTCTGATGACAGAAAATAGGCTCGAACATAGCCTACAATCGAGCAAGAAAAATACATATTCTTCTTGAAGAGTTCTTCTCCTTATGAGATACCTGAAATTTATCTTCAAACAAGTATATCTTGAATGCAAAAATTGTTTTTGCCATTCACCTAGCATGACTTCCAGCTCCTAGTATATGAAACGATATCCCGTTCTTTGGAATGCTGCCAAGAAAAATCATCGTTAAAAACTCTTATCCTCTTCATTTTTCATCTGTCCCAAAGCTCTGAATGAACTATGTCAAAGAGATCGTCCATAATTTCCACAAAAATATCTCTTTTTTTTCTTTTCCCTTGCCTGCAATTCTATATTCAAATATTTCTATAAACCTTTCCAATCATCATAGAGTTTGGATAACTTATAAACACGGTGGTCACTTTTTCTAGTATGGATTCGTGCTTTTTACCAAAAAATTAACACTTCTTGAATCTCCAATGCTGCACTTTCCTTTGTTGTAAGATTTACAACTTGTACATTGTAGAAGAAAATGCTTAAGACTTGCCGGTTTGAAGGTAGTTTGGCTCCAATGATTTGATTGGTGATGTAGCCAACAAGAGAGAGACATAAAAGCATTGTCTTAACTTATATGACGAACTATGTGAAGAGGTTGATGCCATTTTACAACTCTAGGAAAAAAGTCTTGAAAGTCACTTTACACGAGCAGTCAGCAGGTCAGCACAGACAGTTCTGAATCAATAAGTGAAAAATTATTCCTCAACAAGATCATGTTTGGTTATAAAATAAATTAATAAAGCATATACAATAATAATAATAATAATAATAATAATAATAATAATAATAATAATAATAATAATAATAATAATAATAATAATAATAATAATAATAATAATAATAGCGGTAGCAGGTGAGAAACCTCTTTGAGGCAGTCTCATCAAGGGTGTAGCGTCCCTTCCTTTGCGAGCTTCAGGTCACACTGACCCGGTGTGTAGTACCTGATCGAAGGGTTCCTTGCACAGGATGACGTGTGAAGACCTCAACGAACATGAGAAAATGTGCGGAAGAGGCACCCATTCTCCTGGGGACAAATTTGGAGATCCATCTCCGGGGTAACAAGGAGAAAGTCCTTAACGATCTGTAAGAGAGCGGATGAGGCAGCCCTTCAATTGGGGTTAGTACAATTGAAGGCTATGATGACTAGCCTTAAGATGGCAATCCCATCACTCGTCTTACTCTGCGGAACTCCAGTAACGTACCCAGAAGACATTTCATTACTAAAAGTTTCATAGATGGAAACAGGATTGATCAAACGTTGACGACCACAGCAAGAAGCAGGAATAAAGATTTAGGTAGAAACGAAATAATTAAAATAGGAGTTTGGAATCCCAGAGGTATCACAAATAAAGAAACTGAGCTAGAAGACGAACTAGAAAAAATGAATGTAGATGTTGCCGTAATTCCAGAAACCAAAAAGAAATTAAAGGGATCAGCTGAATTAGAAAAGTATATAATGATATATGAGGGTGTACCGCGAGATAAAAGAGCAGCGGCTGGAATAGCAATCTTAATAAGAAGACATTGGAAAAATAGAATACAAAGTTATGAATATATTAATGAAAGAATAATAAAAATACGACTAAGAACAGCAAGAAATTACATCACAATAGTAGGCGTTTATAATCCAGGAGAAGGTAAATTGGAGGAGTGTATAGAAATTTATAAAAATCTACAGAACCAAATCAATAAAGTCAATCCCAACGACTATTTAATAGTAGCTAGAGATTTAAATGCCAGAGTAGGCAATAAACCTATAAAACATGTAATGGGTAAACACGGAGAAATAACGCAGAACAAAAATGGAAAACTTCTAATAGATTTCTGTAATTTTAATAACTTGAGCATAACAAATACATTCTTTCCTCACCGAGACATACATAAATATACCTGGTGTGCAAGAGGTCAAAGAAGCATAATAGATTACACTATAGCTAACGAGAAGTGCTCTAATCTAATACTTGATACAAGGGTATATAGAGGCTGTGATATTGGTTCAGATCACTATCTTCTAATTACCAAGATAGCAATCCCAGCTAAATGGAAAAGAAATAATACAAGAAAGGTGACAGGTATAACTAATATTGAAACCTTTAAGGTACACCTACTACAAGATGATTCTATTAGAGATCTATATCAGCAACGATTAAATTTATATTTAAAACAGAAACCTATTAGTAGAAATATTAATGAAGAATGGGAAGAATTAAAAGGTACAATATTGCAGGCTGCCTTGGAGTCACTTGGTACAAGAAATAAAAATTACAATAAAAAAAGATTAAAAGTCTGGAATGACGATATAGCAAAACTTGTCAAAGATAAGAAAGATGCATATCTAAAATACTTGAATCTGAAAACGGATGAAAATTTAATTGAATATAAGAAGCTAAGCGCCATTGTACGCCGAGAAGTACGTAAAATAAAAAGAACCTCGTGGGAAAAATATATCGGCGACATTGAGCACGATGTACATGGTCGACAAGACAAAGCTTATAAGATTTTAAAACACCTAAATAACCAGACTAGAGACAACTTGAAACTAAACTTAATACCACAAGAAGAATGGACATCCTATTTTAAAGATCTCTGGACAGAAGAAACAGATGAAGAAACAGTTTCGACATTAATAGATGAAAATGTAGATCCAATTTCCTTTGAAGAATTAGAAACCACTATTAATAATAGTAAGAATAAGAAAACTCCGGGTGTTGATAATATTAATAATGAATTTATTAAATATGCATCAATTCAATTAAAATATCGTCTTTTAGATTTGTTAAACATGTGTTGGAAATCTGGTCATATCCCAGAAGAATGGAGAATGGCAAAAATTTATCCAGTTTATAAAAAAGGAGACCGTCAAAACTGTGAAAATTACAGGGGTATAAGTGTTTTGGGGATTTGTTGTAAAATTTATGCATCGATACTAAAATCCCGTTTTAATGTAATAATGGAAAATATTATCCTAGAACCCCAAAATGGATTTAGGAAAGGCAGATCCTGTTCCGGTTGTATTTTTACTATTAACCAGATATTTGAGAAACATAGAGAATATAATATACCAACTTTTATACTGTTTGTAGACCTTGAAAAGGCCTTTGATAAAGTTAATAGAAATAAATTATGGAATATCATGAAACAGAAAGGAGTACCTCAACATTTAATAACTGTAATAAGAAGTTTGTATGTAGAAAACAAGATATTGGTTGAAACTGGAAGGAGACATAAAAATGATATAACGGCAATCATAAATAGAGGTGTAAGACAGGGATGTCCACTTTCGCCTTCTCTCTTTAATGTTTATATTGACGATGCCATATTTCATTGGCAGACAAATTTAGATTCACATTTTAAAATAAAAGAACAAATATTAGATACGTTACTTTTTGCTGACGACCAGGTTCTCATTTCTAGCTCAGAAAATGATTTACAGAAGGCCACATTTCAACTAAGTAATATTCTTAAAAATTATAATCTTAATATATCTACAAAGAAAACTAAAGTTTTAGCTTTTAAAGGACCAGATACCTTACGAGCAAAAATTATTTTGGATGGGAAACCTATTGAGCAAGTAAATAATTTTAACTATCTAGGCTGTAATATCTCCTATTTTAAGAAGGAAGATCTTTTTAATAAACTTAGTAAATTTAATTTTATATGTGGCACAATAAAGAGATCCCTGAAATACACTAGAAGAGAAACCAAACTAAAATTCTATAAGGTTATGGCTGTGCCTATATTGCTGTATGGTAGTGAATTTTGGACTTTAACCAAGAAAGAAGAAAAAACTATAGAAGCAGCTGAAATGAGGTTTTTACGTAGTGTAGCTGGTTGCACACTTTTGGATAAAAGAAAAAGTGAAGATATCAGGAATGAATTAAATATTTTTAAACTGATGGATAAAATAGAGCAATATAGGAACAATTGGAAGGAGCATGTTCAGAGTATGAAACCAGGCCGAATACCAAAAATCATTTTAGATTATAATCCAGAGGGTAGAAGAAGTGTTGATAGGCCAAAGAAGAGATGGATACAACTTTTTAATTGAAATCTATGAGACTGGAACGAGCCTAAATGGCTTAAGCCGTGAAATGTTGAATAATAATAATAATAATAATAATAATAATAATAATAATAATAATAATAATAATAATAATATAGGTTTATCTAATAGGCTAATATTAGAAAAAATATTTTTCGGGCTAGAATTTCAAAACTCCATGGTCGATGAGGGTCACCTTGCAGTTGTCCGATTGAACTGAAAATTTGCAAAGCTCGTTTTTTTTTTTCTTGATTGGGACAAGATAGAGGAGAGGGAGCAAAACTTTTAGAAAGTTGAAAAATAAGGGCCACCCTAATGTATTTAAATAATCTTTTCCAGGAGCTTAGAAGTTTCTCAGAAGTTAATAATTAATACGGGCCTCAGAGACCCCTGCTATGTAACAACAGGGTACTGGTAAAAAACTAACAATTTACAGAAAACCTTCAGCCTGAAAAAAATGTCACTTCAGCTATTAAATCATAATTACATTTGTCGCCTTGTCACAAGGAGGCAGCCGTTTAGCGTGCAGAATTACAAAGCTATAGCTGTTTGATTTCGTGACCGGGTCTTTCAGACCCATGTTATGCATCAGAGGGTTAATTAATTTAGGTTCCGAATGAATTCGTTTCAGAATTTTATTTAGGCCTACTAAATTACCATGTTATAGCAAACTAAAACTAAATCTTTCGTCCGATTTCTGGAATTGAAGATGGGGAAATAATCGTTCAAAATATTTCCCTACTTATTTTATAACATAGAAGAATGTGAAATGAATCATGCTCATTAATTACGAATTTGTAGATATGAATACAAATTATATAGGTATAATACACAGAGGCTATAACTCTTTTTGTTAGAGCGATTAAATTTCCTATAAATACGTGAAACAGAAAAAAAATTATTAAATATACATCACCAATTACCATACCTGATATGAGAAAATTCGCACATTAATGTTGGCGACACTGAAGGAGAATGTAAAGACGCTTCCATCGCGTTTTTGACCCCTTGATGAACAGATCTCTTTTAAAGTAATTTGTGAAATTCATACTTATTTAGTTTAAAGTCTTCAGCTACTAGTCCACAACACAAAATATGACTGAAAGTACTAAGAAGAAGGTGACGAAGGCTGATTTGTCTGTTAAGATGGAGGCAGCAACACGCGAAACAAAAACAGACCCGAGGCTACCTTTGGCGAACAAATCTTTTAACAGGTTAGTTATATAAATATATTGTAACATATTCCGTGTATGTAATGAATATAATTAGTTTAGGACAATTTCACTTAGATTCTAAATATTGCCAAGAGAATTTTCCATACAAATATTATTGTATAGGATTTGATATGTACCTGGAATATAGTTTCTTTCTAAGTAGGTTATTTCAGTAAATTACGCATTTATCTCTTACACTAGAAGTTGTTGTCTATGATTTTATTGTTCAACATAACCTGATCGATAGTCAGAAATACAATAAGTTAATCACAGTTAATATTATATTCTGACTCAGTTATCATGAACTTTAAATGTGATTAGTATGTTTCATACAGTACATTACAGATGTTTTATAAT
This sequence comes from Periplaneta americana, assembly GCF_040183065.1. Lineage (NCBI taxonomy): Eukaryota > Metazoa > Arthropoda > Insecta > Blattodea > Blattidae > Periplaneta > Periplaneta americana. Next base: position 48,961,918 of record NC_091126.1, read on the forward strand.
AGGCTATATAGAATTCATATGCCTCCATAATTATCTATATAAAACATTGAAGTTGGAATAATATATTTACTGCTTACAAGACGCAATAATAGGTCTACATAATACTCCATATAACATATTGAAGTTCGAATACCATATTTGCTGCTTAACTTATAAGACGCACTTATCAAGCTAATCATTTGTCTACAATACGGGGTTCAATAGCTATACATAATACTCTATACCAAATACTGAAGTTGAAATAATATATTTTCTGCTTACAAGACGCACATTTTAAGCTAATCATTTGTCTACAATACGGGGTGCAATACGCCTACTTAATACTATAGGCCTATGTAAGATATTGAAGTAGAAATACTATATTTGCTGCTTACAAGACGTAGCCTACCGGTAATTTTCAACCTAATAATTTGTATAAAATACGAGTTGCAACCGGACTACACAGTACTTCATATCAAATATTGAATTTGAAATAACGTATTTGCTGCATACAAAAAAATTTTTTCAAGCTAATCATTTGTTTACAATACAGGGCGCAGTTCATATTCCGAAAATTGAAATATACGATGTAATTTTCATGCCTATGTTCCATATGAGTCTGACCTACGACGTTATATAGGACCATTAAAATCTTGTTCTCCCGAAAGTTCAATATATAGATGAGTGGTCCTTAAATTGCTGGCGTCTTAGAGGCCGGCATAGGCCTATATGCCTATTGGCTAGTGTTTATTTCGCTACTGAAAATTCGATCCGTGGTCGATAACTTGACTATTGCAGAAGTGTCTAGAGCCTGATTAATGGGATAGATCACACTTTAGGCGGGATTCATTACTTCCGAAAACAGCATGACTGGCGTAGGACATGGAGAGTACAAATCATTATCTGATAATAATGCGATAGAATGATGCTAAAGCCGTTTCGAACAGGATCATAGAAAGCAAAATCCTACCAGCCGCCTTCTGAACTCCCTTCCACATATCTCATTAGAGGTGAACGATCATCAACAGTGTGGTGAGTACGACGAACCCTCCCTCACGTTATCGGTTTTCCCGATATCAGATTTCGTTACTCTTGGCACAAATTCGTGACGTTGCCGGGTGGATATCAGTTCTATACACTGGCTGAAATCTAATGACAATATTTCTTCCCTCGTGAGGACTCGAAACAGAGCTCATATCGTTGCCTATCGCTAGAAAAAGACATGGCCCTTTAGGTTTAGGCTACGCAACAACGGCGAGGGACAATGATAAGATGATAGATTGGGTTATTTCATTGCTGAGCTGGGACATATGAAACTCTGAAATTATTAACCAATTGATAGGATAATGTGCAGGAGAACTCAGCTTCTTGGGTAGTGGACATATAAGGGGAATTTTTAACTCCAATGATAAGAGGATATGTAGGAAAACATTATACTTTCTAAGATGGGATATAGGCTATCCGGCTAAATTTTCTAACTTTGATGAATGATGATAGGCTAGAGAATTCCATTTCTAATGAGTGAAACACCTAATCCTCGAGATAGGCTGATATGAGAACAACACTTCTCAGCTGATATATATTTGGTGCAATGCATGATATTCAATGTTATCAGGATAAGCTCTAAATTATTATTCATATTGTGGGAACATGTATGAAAATATCACTACGCGCGATGGTATATGGAGGCCTATAGGAATGAATGACAAATAAAACCATAGCTACAACGATACCATTTACTCAGCATCATCATTTTGAAACTTGCGCATGACGTAGTATAACATTACTATCAGTATTAAAACACTTGTTGGAAAAATATAAAGATTTAGCGTTTCAGACCTGTGAAGTTTGGAAATATTAAAGCGCCAGCTAACATTGAATTGATTGTTCCAATGACAAGGAATAACCTATGCTTTCAATACTCCTTTTTGTTTTCTGAAATGCATTCTAAGAGTAGGCCTACACCTTTTTCAGTGACACCAAATCACTTCAATTAATTAGGTTCCCAATGAATTACTTTCAGAATTTTATTTACTGAATTTTTAGCAAACTGAAACTAAATCCTTCGTCAGATTTCTGGAATTGAAGATGGGGAAATAATCGTTTAAAATATTTCCATACTTAGTTTATAACATGAAAGAATGTGAAATGGATCATGCTAATGTGTAGATATGGATATAAATTATATGTAATAATACGCATATATAATACATAGAGGCTATAACTCTTCTTCTTAGAGCGATTTTATTTACTATAAATATGTAGAAAGGAAGAAATTATTAAATACACATCACCATTTTCCATATCTGATGTGAGAAAATGCGCATATCAATGTTGATAACACTGAAGGAGTTTGTAAAGACGCTTACGTCACGTTTGAACCCCTTCAAGAATACATGCTAATTTCAAGTAATTGTTAAAATTTATTCATACAGGGTAATATCTTCAGTTGTTAAGGCAGAAAATATGCCTGAAAGTAATAAGAATGTGCTGACGAAATCTGGTGTATCGGGAAAGATGGATGAGAAAGAAGAATCGAAGACAGATGTAACTACAAAAGATATGCCTCAAAGTAGTGACAGGAAGCCGAGAAAGGATGATTTATCGGTAACGATGAACGAGTCGAAAAAACGGGAATTGGAGAATGACCTAAGGCGAGCTTTATTAATCAAACTTTTTAACAGGTTAGTACTATATATAATTATATTGTAGCATATTTCGTGTATGTAAAGAATATAACTAATTTAAGACAATTTCACTAAGTTTCTAAATATTGCCAAGATAATTTTTTATACTAATATTATTGCATTCGTTTTGATATGTACCGGAAAACCAGTTTCTTTCCAAGTAGTATATTTGAGAAAATAACGCATTTATCTCTTGAAATAGAAGCTCTTGACTATGATTTTATTGTTCAATGTAACCTGGTCATTTGTCAGATATATATTAATCACCGTATATACCATATTGTTACTCAGCTCTCAATTAGCTACCTTAAATGTGATAAATTAAGTGTATTTCTTAATGTATTGGAGGTGATTTATAATAGATAGAATTCATTGGCCCATATATTACTCTTTATAAAGTATTGAAAATGGAATACTATATTCGCTACTTACAAGACACATTTTTTAGGTTAACATTTGTCTGCAATACAGAGTGCAAAAGGAATAAATAAAAATCTAGGCGTATATAAAATATTGAAGTTGAAATACATTTGCTGCTTACAAGAAGCAAGTTTCAAGCTAATCATTCGTCTACAATACGGAGTTTGATTAGCCTACGCAATATACTCTATTTCTATATAAAATATTGAATTTGTAATACTATATTGCTGCTTAAAAGACGCAATTTTCAAGCTAAATATATGTATACAATATGGGGTGCAACAGGCCTACATAATACTCTATATCAAATATTGAAGTTGGAATATTATATTTGCTGCTTAAAAAAACTTTTCTCAAGCTAATCATTTGTCTACAATACGGGGTGCAGTTCATATTCCGGAAACTGAAATGTTCAATATAATTTTCATGCCTGTGTTTCATATGAGTCTGGCGTATGACATCTTATAGGACCATTGAAATTATGTTCTCCCGAATGTTCAATATATAGAGGAGTGGTCCTAAGATTGCTAGCGTCTTATAGGCCGGCATAGGGCTATATGCCTAAAGGCAAGTGTTTATTTCGCTACTGAAAATTCAATGCGTGGTCAATAACTTGACTATACCGGAAGTGTCTAGAGCCACATAAATGGGATAGATCAGACTTAAGGCGGGATTCATTACTTCCGATGACAGCATGACTGGCTTGGGACATGGAAAGTGCAACTCATTATCTGATAATAATGCGATAGGATGATGCTAAAGCCGTTTAGCACCTGATCACGGAGAGCCAATTTCTACCAGCGGAATTCTGACCTCTCTTCCACATATCTCATCAGAGGTGAACGATCATCCACCGTGTGTTGAGTACCACGATCCCTTCCTAACGTTATAGGTTTTTCCGATATCAGATTTCGCTACTCTTGGCACAAATTCGTGAAGTTGCCGGGTGGGTATCAGTTCCATACACTGGCTGAAATTAATGAGAATATTTCTTCCCTCGTCAGGACTCGAAACAGTGCTCATTTCGTTGCCTATCGCTGGAATAAAACATGGCCCTTTAGGTTTAGAATACGCTTGACGGCAAGGGACAATGATAAGATGATAGATTGGGTAATTTCATTGCTGAGCTGGGGCATATGGAACGCTGAATTTATTAACTAATTGATAGGATATTGTGCAGGAGAACTCGGCTTCTTGGGTAGAGGACATATAAGCTGAATTTTTAACTCCAATGTTAAGAGGATAAGTAGGAAAACGTTATACTTTCTGAGAATGGAATGCAGGCTATAAGGCGAAATTTGCTAACTTTCATGAATGATGATAAGCTAGAGATCTCCATTTCTGATGTGTGAAACACCTAATCCTTGTGGTAGGCTGTTATGAGAACAACACTTCTGAGCTGATATATATCAGATGGAGTGCATTATCTTCAATGATAATATCAGGATAAGCTTTAAATTATTATGTATATTGAGGAAATATGTTTGAAAAATCATTACGCCCGATGGTGTATGGAGGTCTGTAGGAATGAACGGCAAAGAAAATCACAGCTACAGCGATTCCAGTCACCCTTCATTATCATTTTGAGACTTGCGCATTACGCAATACAATAATACTATCAGGATTAAAATACCTGGTGGCAATGATATAAAGATTCAGCGTTTTATAACTGTGAAGTTTGGAAATAATAAAACGCCAGATAACATAGAATTGCTTGTTCCTCTGACAAGGAATAATCTATGCTTTCAATACTCCATTTGTACTTTTCTGAAATGTATACTAGGACTAGACCTACACTTTCTTCAGTGACACCAAATCAGTTTCGTAAATAATGTTCCGAAAAAATTCCTTTCAGAATGTGGAATGAATCATGTTATATGTAGATATGGATATAAAATATATGTATTAATTATATATATATACATATATATATAACACATAGAGGCTATAATTCTTCTTCTTAGAGTGATTATGTTTACTATAATTATGTAAAAAAGAAGACGTTATTAAATACACATCACCAATTTCCGTACCTGATGTGAGAAAATGCGCACATTAATATTGGTAATACTGAAGGGATTTGTAAAGAGTCTTGCGTCACATTTGAACCACTTCAAGAATGCATGCTATTTTCAATTAACTGGTACAATTCATACATACAGTATATTGCCTTCAGCTGTTCCTATGGAATAAATGCGTGAAAGTATGGCTGATTTATCGGTAAAGGTGAATGAGCGAGAAAAGGAGAAAGCAAAACATGGCTCAAGTGGAACTTTGGCGATCAAACCTTTCTACAGGCTTGTACTATATAAATATATTGTACCATATTTCGTGTATGTAATGAATATAATTAATTTAAGACATTTTCACTTAGTTTCTAAATATTGCCAAGAGAATTTTTTATACAAATATTATTGAATACGTTCTGATATGTACCGGAGAACCAGTTAATTTCGAAGTAGTCTATTTCAGAAAATAACGCATTTATCTCTAAAAATATAAGCTGTTGACTATGAATTTCTTGTTCAACATGACCTGGTCGATAGTCAGAAATATAATAATAATCTTGTATACTATACTGTCACTCAGTTGTTATGTACTTTATATGTGATAAGTATGTTTCATACAGTACTGGAGGCGTTTTAAAATAGATAGAATTGATTATATTTGCTGCTTACATTACGCACTTTTCAAGATAATCATTTGTCTACAATACGGGGTAGGCAAAAGGCCTACATAATACTCCATATATGCAATATTAAAGTTGAAATACTATATTTCGTTGGCTTAGTGGACAGATGTTGTAAGTACTACTTTCTTAATTTTTGAGAAAGACAAATTTTAATATTCAATACCTAATTACACAACAATTAACACCTAATCTCAGAAAGTAAACATAAATTTAAAAAATGTGCATTGCCTTTATTAATTTGCTGTCCAACAATACAGTCCTCTAACAATGCATACAAATTAATCGTGTATTAAATAAATTGTTCTATACACTTAACACATTTATCAAAGTAATTATGTTCACTTACCACGTTTCTGTATTATTAAAAGAAATACAAATACATTTAATAGAAGGCAATAATATTAACTTATCTTCAAAAGTGCACTGAGAATATCTGGAACACACATTTGCTTAATTTTCACTTTTCTTCTAATTCTTCTTCCTCCTCTGACACATCTGCAAGTTGGTTAGTAGTTGAAACACGTTCAATGAAATGTTTGTATTTCAGGGATCACTCTGCTCCGTTATTTACTTACAAATGTCTTTTATGGAACTGGGACGTTCATTTCCGTCCTCACATAAGCCTGACATCGGTCCTTATTCTGAGCAAGATTAATCCAGTCCCTACCATCATATCCCACCTCCCTCAAATCCATTTTTATATTGTCCTCCCATCTACGTCTCGGCCTCCCCAAAAGTTTATTTTCTTCCGGTCTCCGAATTAACACTATATGCATTTCTGGATTTACCCATACATGCTACATGCCCTGCACATCTCAAACATCTGGATGTAATATTCCTAATTATGTCATGTGCAGAATACAATGCGTACAATTCTGCGTTGTGTAATTTTCTCCATTCTCCTGTAACTTCATTCTTCTTAGCCCCAAATATTTTCTTAAGCAACTTATTCTCGAACATCCTTAGCCTCTGTTCCTCTCTCAAAGTGAGAGTCCAAGTTTCACAACTAAACAGACCAACTCGTAATATAACTGTTTTATCAATTCTAACTTTCAGGATTTTTCATAGCAGACTGGATGACAAAAGCTTCTTAACCGAATAATAACAAGAATTTCGTATATTTATCCTCCCGAGTGTCAGTTACATTTGTTACTGTTGCTCGAAAATATTTGAACATTGCCACCTCTTCAAAGGATAAATTTCCAATTTTTATATTTACATTTCGTACTATGTTCTGGTCACGAGACATAATCATACACTCCGTTCTGTAGTAGTGTTAAAAGACTTTTCTTCTTCTGTTCACTTACCGGCAATTTATAGCTGTACGTTGATTTCAGAGAAACGTTAGACCAATTCACTAGGTTTTTCTCCTGCAGTCTTGTTCTTTTTTCTTTGGCTTATGACATTTAAAAAAGAAATGATTCTTCTAAGAGGCCATATTTGTACTGAATAAACTCTTTTGCTCCTCTGCACTCTGATCCATTTCATTTTCACCCACTTTATCTTTTTTATCATCAAAAGTTTCTGTAACATTATTTACTACGTTCCTTGTCAGCTCCTTAAGCTCATAGAAGTCATTATAGTGCATTACAGTAACTTGATATGGGGAAGGATTTCCTTTGCTGCTGAGATCAGAAGCGCCCATTCACGAGTGGTGTACACTTTCATGTACTTCCTTTTACGTTCATTTGTTGCATGCATATAGTCGACTTCCCGGTAAGAATGTCCCGACTCCATAATTTTCTTCCGGTTTACCACATACAACATTGCACTAGTGACGAACTGATTCCTGTTCTGTCCTCCACAAGTGTCACTGAATGTTGTTAAGTAAGTAACAGACACAGGCAAACTGTAAATTTATTTCAGCAGACAACAACCAATCTCTACACTGCCTTTTCTCCCACTACACTCGTTTAAAGGAAACAAAATCCATCATTTTTACTGGTATCCATTATGGTGGAATTGTAAACATTAAGTTTGCGTTTATAGTAAATGTCACAATCACCTGCATGAGGTACACTGAGAATAGCTTGCATATCAAAGTGATGGATCTGAAGGTTATACCCCCATCTGCAATGGATCTTATATTGTCCTCGGATTTCATTTGCATTACCTGATTGTCTCGCTTTTTGTGGTTGTCCCACTCTTCTTGTAAGGGCTCTTTATTACTGACTGTTTGATGTGCGTTGTATTTAAAGAATTGGTCCTTCTTTCGAATATGAAAGAACAGTGGTGGATCATATGATTTGAAAATACTTCGATAAACGAATTGAGAGACAGGTGTGACACTCTTTCCATGACGGTATTGGTCCCGATATAAGCGGTACATAAGTGCCAAATTCAAATCATGTGCTAAATATAGCTTTCAAGAATCTTTACGACAGTAATGGACTCTAAACGAGGAAATCAATCAATGAGAGTTTTTATATGTAGATTTTGTTCTTTAGTTTGCTGATTGTCTTTGCGTTAAATTCAGTAACACTGCACTAGAAATAAAGCTTAGAACTGAAAATAATCATCTGAAGTTAAATCAACAATGAATGAAAATGCCACCAATCAAATCACAAATGTTGAAAAAGTGTACAAAGGTTTAACCTTAACGACACAAATGTTGTAACTGTGCACTTAACACATTTATCTATCGGACTTTAAATGCACAGAAGTGGCAAGCGCATTTATCACATTTGTGCACGTGGGCTACAGTAAATACAGTATCTTGCCAACTCAGAACTCTTCACTTCTCACATTTGTACACAGTAAATGTACAACTTAGAGGACTCCCATTTTGTGCTTAACTCAATTTGACCCAGAAATCTACTTATCACATGTGTGCATTAAGCCACCGATTTGCTGCTTAAAAGACGCACTTTTCAAGGTAATCATTTGTCTACAATATGGGGTGCAATAGGCCTACACAATACTCTAGAGCTATATGAAGTACTGTAGCTGGAATACTATATTTGCTCCTTATAAGAAGCAAGTTTTGAAGCTAAAAATTTGTATACAATACGGTGTGCAACAGAACTACATAATACTCTGTATCAAATACTGAAGTTGGAATATTATATTTGCTGCTTACAAAAAATATTTTTCAAGCTAATCATTTGTCTACAATACGGGGTGCAGTTCATATTCCGAAAACTGAAATGTCCAATGTAATTTTCATGCATAGATTCATATGAGTCTAGCGTACGACATCATATAGGATCATTAAAGTTATGTTCTCCCGAGAGTTCAATAGGCATATACAGAGGAGTGTTCCTTAAATTGCTACCGTCTCATAGGTCGGCATAGGCCTATATGCCTACAGGCTAGTGTTTGTTTGGCTACTGAAAATTCAATGCATGGTCGATAACTTGTCTATTCCGGAAGTGTCTAGAGCCACATAAATGGGATAGATCACACTTAAGGCGGGATTCATTACTTCCGACGTTAGCATGACTGATGTGGGACATGGAAACTGCAACTCATTATCTGATAATAGTCCGATAAGGTGATGCTACAATCGTTTTGCACCAGATCATAGAGAGACAAATTGTATCAGCCGCCTTTTGACCTCACTTTCACATATCTCATCAGACGTAAACGACCATCCAACATGTGAGTTCGACGATCCCTCCCTGACGTTATAGGTCTCTCCGATATGAGATTTCGCTACTCGTGGCACAAATTCGTGACGTTGCCGGGTGGGTATCAGTTCCATACACAGGCTGAAATCTAATGAGAACATTTCTTCCCTCGTAAGGACTCGAAACAGTGCTCATATCGTTGCCTATCGCTAGGAAAAGACATGGCCCTTTAGGTTTAGGCTATGCAACAACGGCGAGTGACAATGATAGGATGATAGACTGGGCAATTTCATTGCTGAGCTGGGACATATGGATGGCGGAATTTTTTACGCAATTGATATGATAATGTGCAGGAGAACTCAGCTTCTTGGGTAGAGGACATGTAAGGGAAATTTTTAACTCCAGTAATAAGACGATTATTAGGAAAACGTTATACATTCTGAGATAGGATATAGGCTATCAGGTGAAATTTACTAACTTTGATGAATGATGATAGGTTAGAGATCTCCATTTCTAATGTGTGAAACACCTAATCTTCGAGATAGGCTGATATGAGAACAACAATTCTGATCTGATATATATCAGGTGTAATGCATTATCTTCAATGATATCAGGATAAGTTGTAAATTATTATCTATATTGTGCGAATATGTATGAAAATTTACTACCCCAGATGGTATATGCAGGTCTGTACGAATGAATGACAAAGAAAACCATATCTACAAAAATTCCAATCACCCTTCATTATCATTTTGAAATATGCGCATTACGCAATACAATATTACTATCAGGATTAAAACACTTGGTCGCAAAAATATAAAGATTTTGCAATTCAGACCTGTGAAGTTTCGAAATATTAAAGCGCCGGATAACATAGAATTGATTGTTCCTTTCACAAGGAATAATCTATGATTTCAGTACTCCTTTTCTTCTTTTCTGAAATGCATTGTAGGACTAGGCCTACACTTTCTTCAGTGACAGCAAATCAGTTTAAATAAATAAGGTTGCGAAAGAATTCATTTCAGAATTTTATTTACTGAATTTATAGCAAACTAAAACTAAATGCTTTGTCAGATTCCTGGAATTGAAAATGGGGAAATAATCGTTCAAAATACTTCCCTACTTAGTTTATAACATAGAAGAATGTGGAATGAATCATGCTAATTTGTAGATATGGATATAAATTATATGTAATAAATATATATATATATATATATATATATATATATATATATATATAAAGCACATAGAGGCTTTAATTCATCTTCTTAGAATGATTATGTTTAGTATAAATATGTAAACAAGAAGACATTATTAAATACACATCACCAAATTCCGTACCGTGATATGAGAAAATACGCACATTAATGTTGGTAATACTGAAGGGGTTTGTAAAGAGTTTTGCGTCGCATTTGAACCACTTCAAGAATGCATACTATTTTCAAGTAATTGATAAAATTCTTACATACAGGAAATTGTCTTCATCTATTCCTCCAGAAAATATCCCTGAAAGTATTAGGCAGGAGCTGCTGATGGCTGATTTATCGGTAAAGTTGAATGAGCGAGAAAAGGAGAAGGCAAAACATGACCCAATTGGAAATTTGGAGATCAATCGTTTCTACAGGTTAGTACTATATAAATATATTGTAGCATATTTCGTGTATGTAATGAATATAATTAATTTAAGACAATTTTACTTTGTTTCTAAATATTGCCAAGAGAATTTTTTATACAAATATTATTGCATACGTTTTGATATGTACCGGAGAACCAGTTTCTTTCGAAGTAGCCTATTTCAGAAAATAACGCATTTATCTTTTTAAAATAGAAGCCGTTGACTATGATTTTATTGTTCAACTTAACCTGGTCGTTAGTCAGAAATATATTAATAATCGTGTATATATACTGTCACTCAGTTCTTATGTACTTTATATGTGATAAGTACGTTTCATACAGTATTGGAGGTGTTTTATAATTGATAGAATTGGTTAAATTTGCTGCTTACAATAAGCAATTTTCAAGCTAATCATTTGTCTACAATACGGGGTGCAATAGGCCTACATAATAGGCTACTCTATATATTCAATATTGAAGTTGGAATACTACATTTCGTTGGCTTAGTGGGCTCATGGTGTAAGTACTAATTTCTTAATTTTGAGAAAAACAAATTTTAATATTCAATACCTAAGTACATAACAATTAACTTCTAATCTCAGAAAGTAAACATAAATTTAAAAAAAATGCTCATTGTCTGTTATTAATTTGCTGTTCAACAATACAGTCCTCTAACAATGCATACAAAATAATCGTGTATTAAATAAATTGTTGTATACATTTAACACATTTATTAAAGTGAGTATGTTCACTTGCCACTTTTCTGCATTATTAAATGAAATACAAATGCATTTAATAGAATGCAATAATATTAATTTAAATTCAAAAGAGCACTTAGAATATCTGGCACACACATTTGCTTAATTTTCATTTATCTTCTAATGCTTCTTCCTCCTCTGACACCTCTACAAGTTGGTTAGTAGTTGAAATTCGTTCAATGAAATGTTTGTATTTCAGGGATCACTCTCCACCGTTATTTACTTACAAATGTCTTTTAAGGAACTCGGTGGTTCATTTCCGTCCCCACATAAGCCTGACATCGGTCCTTATTCTGAGCAAGATTAATACAGTCCATACCTTAATATCCCACCTCCCTCTAATCCATTTTTATATTGTCCTCCCATCTACGTCTCGCCTCCCCAAAAGTTTCTTTCCCTCCGGTCTCCGAATTAACACTCTATATGCATTTCTGGATTCACCCATACATGCTACATGCCCTGAACATCTCAAACGGCTGGATGTAATGTTCCTAATTATGTCATGTGAAGAATACAATGCGTACAATTCTACGTTTTGTAACTTTCTCCGTTCTCCTGTAACTTCATCCTTCTTAGGCCCAAATATTTTCTTAAGGATCTTATTCTTGAACATCCTTGGCCTCTGTTCCTCTCTCAAAGTGAGAGTCCAAGTTTCACAACCAAACAGAACAACTCGTAATATAACTGTTTTATCAATTCTAACTTTCAGTTTTTTTCATAGCAGACTGGATAACAAAAGCTTATTAACCGAATAATAACAAGAATTTCGTATATTTATCCTCCCGAGTGTCAGTTACATTTGTTACTCTTGCTCGAAAATATTTGAACTTTAACACATCTTCAAAGGATAAATTTCCAATTTCTTTGTTATATTAATGTACTAATGATTATCTTTTTAGGTCGTGTATTTACTCTGAACGGGTTAGACATTCTTGTATATCTTTGAATTGATTTTCCTCAAACATCTCATTAATCTTTAACAGGATCCATTCTTTCATTAAGTTGCATTCTTGTACATAAGTCATGTGAATTGTAACCTTAACTACAATTTTGTATTATAATTTTATTATTGTTTATTGCTTATAAAATATGTATTTTGATGCCAACTATAACCCTAATATACCTCAGGGTCAAATAGGGTTTATTAAATTGGATTATAACAAAAAAAATCCAATTTTTATATTTCCATTTCGTACTATGTTCTATTCACGAGACATAATCATACACTCTGTTCTGTAGTAGTGATAAAAGACTTTTCTTCTTCTGTTCACTTACCGGCAATTTATAGCTGTACGTTGATTTCAGAGAAACGTTAGACAAATTCACTAGGTTTTCTCCTGCAGTCTTTTTTTTTTTTTTTTTTTTTGGCTTATGTCAATTAAAAAAAAAATGTTTCTTCGAAGAGGTCATATTTGTACTGAATAATCTCTTTTGCTCTTCTGCACTCTGATCCATTTCATTTTCATCCACTTTTTCTTTTTTCACCATCGAAAGTTTCTGTAACATTATTTAATACGTTCCTTGTCAGCTCCTTAAGCTCATAGAAGTCATCATAGTGCATTACAGTAACTTGATAAGGGGAAGGATTTCTTTTGCTGCTGAGATCAGAAGCGCCCATTCACGAGTGGTGTACACTTTCATGTGCTTCCTTTTACGTTCATTTGTTGCATGCATATTGTCGACTTCCAAGTAAGAATGTCCCGACTCCATAATTTTCTTCCGGTTTACCACATACAACATCGCACTACCGACGAACTGATTCCTGTTCTGTCCTCCACAAGTGTCACTGAATGTTGTTAAGTAAGTAGCAGACACAGGCAAACTGTAAATTTATTTCAGCAGACAACAACCAAACTCTACACTGCCTTTTCTCCCACTACACTCGTCCTAAAGAAAATAAAATCCATCATTTTTACTGGTATCCATTATGGTGGAATTGTAAACATTAAGTTTACGTGTATAGTAAATGTCTCAATCACCTGCATGAGGTACACTGAGAATAGCTTGCATATCAAAGTGATGGATCTGAAGGTTATACCCCCATCTGAAATGGATCTCATATTGTCCTCGGATTTCATTTGCATTACCTGATTGTCTCTTTTTTTGTGGTTGTCCCACTCTTCTTGTAAGGGCTCTTTATTACTGACTGATGTGCGTTGCATTTAAAGAATTGGTCCTTCTTTCGAATATGAAAGAACAGTGGTGGATCATTGATTTGAAAATACTTCGATAAACGAATTCAGAGACAGGTGTGACACACTTTCCTTGACGGTATTGGTCCCGATATAAACGGTACATTAGTGCCAAATTCAAATCATGTGCTAAATACAGCTTTCAAGGATCTTTACGACAGTAATGTACTGTAAACGAGGAAATGAATCAATAAGAGTTTTTATATGTAGATTTTGTTCTTTAGTGTGCTGATTGTCTTTGTGTTAAATTCAGTAACACTGCACTAGAAATAAAGCTTAGAACTGAAAATAATCATCTGAAGTTAAATCAACAATGAATAGGAAAACGCCACCAATCGAATCACAAATGTTGAAAAAGTGTAGAAAGTTTTAACCTTAACATCACAAATGTTGTAACTGTGCACTTAACACATTTATCTATTGGACCCCAAATGCACAGAAGTGGCAAGCGCATTTATCACATTTGTGCACGTGGGCTACAGTAAATACAACATCTTGCCAACTCAGAACTATTCACTTCTCACATTTGTACACAGTAAAGATACAACTTAGAGGACTCCGATTTTGTACTTAACTCCATTTGACCCAGGAATATACTTATCACATGTGTGCACTAAGCCACCTATTTGCTGCTTCAAAGACGCACTTTTCAAGCTAAACATTTTTCTACAATACAGGGTGCAATAGACCTATACAATACTTTAGACCTATATGAAATACTGAAGCTGGAATACTATATTTGCTCCTTAGAAGAAGCAATTTTCAAGCTAAAAATTTGTATACAATAGGGGGTGCAACAGAACTACATAAAACTCTGCATCAAATATTGAAGTTGGAATACTATATTTGCTGCTTACAAAACATATTTTTCAAGCTAATCATTTGTCTACAATACGGGGTGCAGTTCATATTCCGAAAACTGAACTGTCCAATGTAACATTCATGCATAGTTTCATATGAGTCTAGCGTACGACATCATATAGGATCATTAAAATTATGTTCTCCCGAGAGTTCAACAGGCATATATAGAGGAGTGTTCCATAATTGCTATCGTCTCATAGGCTGGCATAGACCTATATGCCTACACGCTAGTGTTTGCTTGGCTACTGAAAATTCAATGCGTGGTCGATAACTTGACTATTCCGGAAGTGTCTAGAGCCACATAAATGAGCTAGATCACACTTAAGGCGGGATTCATTACTTCCGACGATAGGATGACTGATGTGGGACATGGAAACTGCAACTCATTATCTGATAATAGTCCGATAAGGTGATGCTACAATCGTTTTGCACCAGATCATAGAGAGAAATTGCATCAGCCGCCTTTTGACCTCACTTTCACATATCTCATCAGACGTAAACGATCATCCAACATGTGAGTACGACTGTCCCTCCCTGACGTTATAGGTCTCTCCGATATCAGATTTCGCTACTCGTGGCACAAATTCGTGACGTTGCCGGGTAGGTATCAGTTCCATACACTGGCTGAAATCTAATGAGAATATTTCTTCCCTCGTGAGGACTCGAAACAGAGCTCATATCGTTGCCTATCGCTAGGAAGAGACATGACCCTTTAGGTTTAGGCTATGCAACAACGGCGAGGGACAATGATAGGATGATAGACTGGGTAATTTCATTGCTGAGCTGGGACATATGAATGGCGGAATTTTTTACCCAATTGATATGATAATGTGCAGGAGAACTCAGCTTCTTTGGTAGAGGACATGTAAGGGAAATTTTTAACTCCAGTAATAAGACGATTATTAGGAAAACGTTATACATTCTGAGATGGGATGTAGGCTATCAGGTGAAATTTACTAACTTTGATGAATGATGATAGGTTAGAGATCTCCATTTCTAATATGTGAAACACCTAATCCTCGAGGTAGGCTGATATGAGAACAATTCTGATCTGATATATATCAGGTGCAATGCATTATCTTCAATGATATCAGGATAAGTTGTAAATAATTATCTATAGTGTACGAATATGTATGAAAATGTACTACCCCAGATGGTATATGCAGGTCTGTACGAATGAATGACAAGAAAACCATATCTACAAAAATTCCAATCACCCTTCATTATCATTTTGAAACATGCGCATTACGCAATACAATATTACCATCAGGATTAAAATACTTGGTCGCAAAAATATAAAGATTTTGCGACTCAGACCTGTGAAGTTTGGAAATATTAAAGCGCCAGATAACATAGAATTGATTGTTCCTTTCACAAGGAATAATCTATGCTTTCAGTACTCCTGTTATTCTTAACTGAAATGCATTCTAAGAGCATGCGTACACTTTCTTCAGTGACAGCAAATCAGTTTAAATAGCTTAGGTTCCGAACGTATTCCTTTCGGAATTTCATTTACTGAATTTCTGTGTCGTAGCAAACGGAAACTAAATGTTCCGTCAGATTTGTGGAATTGAAGATGGCGAAATATTCCTTCAAAATCCTTCCCTACTTACTTTATAGCATAGAAGAATGTGAAAAGAATGCTAATATGTAACTTATGTGTGTGTGTGTGTGTATATATATATATATATATATATATATATATATATATGGAGGCTATAACTCTTCTTCTTAGAGCTATTATATTTACTATAATTATTTATTAAATATAAATCACCAATTTCCGTACCTGATATGAGAAAATATGTTGGTAACACTGAAGGAGTTTGTAAAGACGCTTGCGTCACGTTTGAACCCCTTCAAGAATACGTACTATTTTAAGTAATTGGAAAAATTCATACATACAGGGAAATGTCTTCGGCTGCTTCTACAGAAAACACGACCGAATGTAATAAGAAGAAGATGACGAAGGAAGATTTATCTGTGAAGATTAATGAGCGAGAAAAACGCAAGACAAAAAAAGACCGAAAGCGATCTTTCCCGATCAAATGTTCGAAAAGGTTAGTACAATATAAATATATGTATTATAGAAAATTATTTGTATGTAATGAATAAAATTAATTTAAGATCAATTCACTTAGTTTTTAAATATTGGCAAGAGAATTTTGTATACAAATATTACTGCATACGTTTTGATATGTACAGTAAAATCTGTTTCTTCTAAGTATGATATTTCAGGAAATAACGCATTTATCTCTTAAAATAGAAGCTATTGACTATTATTTTCTTTTCAACATAACTTGGTCGTTAGTCAAAAATATATTAATCACCGTCTATACTACATTTTCACTCAGTTTTCATGTACTTAAATGTGATAAGTATGTTTCATGCAGTATTGGAGATGTTTTATAATAGAATTCATGGGCACACATAATACTCTTTATAAAATATTGAAGCTGCAATGATGCTATATCTGCTGCTTACAAGACGCACTTTTCAAGCTAATCATTTGTCTACAATACGGGGTGCAGTTCATATTCCGAAAGCTGAAATTTCGAATTTAATTTTCATGCGTAATTTTCATATGAGTCTGACGTATGACGTCATATGACCATTAAATTATATTTTCCAAAATTTTCAATAGATAGAGGAGTGCTCCTTAAATTGCTAGCGTCTTACAAGTCGGCAAATAGGCCTACAGGCCAGGGTTTATTTGGCTACTGAAAATTCAATGCGTGTTTTATAAGAAATTCATTACTTCCGATGAGAGCTTGGTGGGCGTTAGAACATCATTTCTGAGGTGTGAGACATGGAAATTGGAATTCATTATCTGATAATAGGGCTGTAGGGTGATGCTACAGCCGTTTCGCACCATAGCAACACAAAGAAAATCATAACTACAACGATCATAGAGAACCAAATTCTTCCAGCCGCCTTCTGACCTCACTTCCGCATAATCTCATTAGAGGTGAACGATTATCCAACGTGTGGTGAGTACGACGATCCCTCCCTAATATCTTTTCGATGTCAGATTTCGCTACTCATGGCACACATTCCGGATTCTCTTATCTGTCATAGTGCTTGAAGACCTACTGTCTTAACATCAACTACAAAAGCAGAACTTCCCAGTAGTTTTGCAATAATTATTGGTTGTACACAAGCAGTTGGAAATGGAATGGAATTGAAATTGAATTTACGGAAGGGGAGCACTATGGACCACCACTGCGACTTGTTACGATGTATTGCGCTAACCCTCAAGCTAGGCGCATTTCCAAACCCACACCGGCTGACTACACTAAGGTTTGCTGCGTACCGAGGTTTCGAACAGACAATCCTCCCTCGTCCCTGGGTCAGCCCCCTCCGGCTATTGGGGATTGCTATGGAATGATGACGAAATGGAGAAAGGTTGACAGAATGATGTAGATGCCTAATGTGGGGAGACGGGAGAACCCCGAGAAAATCCCCAACTGCGACCTTGTCCACCACAAGTGTCAATATGGATTTTTCAATGAAAAATCGCAGACTTGACCGGGACTGGAACCCGGGGTGGAGGTCTGACCACTCAGCCACCTCTGGGGTACACAAGCAGTTTACAATCCATATTGAGAAGATCATGGAAGAGTTCGTGAATTTTACTTTCATTCGCCGGGACACTTTCGCAACTGACGTAAGGAACAAGGGAGCACTGTAATGTATGTTACGTTGACGATATAAGGCAGTGGTCGTCAGCACTCGCTGAGATGGGTAAAGTGCGATGAGTGCACCGAAATATGCTCCATCATGCAGAAGGATAAGGAGAAAGCATAGCCGCCAGCAGCCATGGGTGCACGCTAGTACAGTGTCATATCCGCGGGTAAGAGACTCTAACCCCAGGGTGCACTGTCCTGATGACTGCCGTTATAATGTTTCCTTATGACCAAAATAAAGATAGGTCTATTATTATTATTATTATTATTATTATTATTATTATTATTATTATTATTATTATTATTATTTATAAATGTAACACATTTGATTTACATGAGAGAATAACTTTACAATAGGCCTATTTGTCCCATATGCCAATCATGAATGCCAGCGCTATGATACCAATGGTATGGTTTTCTGCGGGAGAAAAATAAAGCTGTACGGCAGTCATGCGTTGTGACTAGTAACTTCGCGCGAGAGCTTTGTTATGCCCGCTGCGCACGCGCGGAGCTTTTTTACCTGTAAAGATTGCTAAAGAATGTACAGATCTTAGAACACAGCGCATCATGACGGAACGAAGCGCTTAAAGCTTTCAAGGAAAAGTGGAAGATACAATATTTATTCTTCGAACATGGTGATGAAGTCCAGTGTTTGTTGTATAAAAAAAATATCATTTGCATAAAAAAGCAACATTAAAAGGCATTATGAGACGCAACATGTAAAAAAAAGTATAGGCATTATTCAGGAGAAGAGAGAAATAAATTGATTTCGGAATCGACATCGAAGGTAAATTAATTTACATTTGGGTCAGTAGATTGTATCTAGATCTCTTTTATTTCTTTATTTTAAATGTATTTTTGATGTTTTATTTGTTACTTGCTTCTGGATATTTACTTTTATTACACTACGTGTTTCTTTAATTTAGAAATAATATTCTATCTTTGATTTCACTTTAACTTATACTATTACTAAGCTCAAAGAAAAAAACCTAATTCACTTTTATTCCAATAACTCTTTTCAAGATTTTGAGCAAATATGAACTAAACATTTTGAAAACTTTGATGCAAGGAGCTTTTTTAGTAACGTCAATATAATATATACTTAAAAATATAATTTCAAAACTATTAGACCTAATTGCACCAAATTTTGTTCAGATGATATTATTATAGATCTGTTTATATAGTTTAAATTTCACAAATTTTGGCCGAAAATTATGGAAGTTTTAAAAATCATACATAACCCCATAAATGATTGATCACAAAAATTACGATGGCTCTCAGTATCTTAATTTAGTCAATTTGTTCTTTCACTCTAAGAAAACTCATTACATAATCACGACTGGAGAGTAAGGACTACATTTGCACTATCACATAATCAATATACTCTATTTCAATCAATATAGCCATTATTATTTTTTCAACAAATACTAAGAAGTACTTAGAGATCACACACGTCGATCAGGTAGACCCTATTAGTTTCTCCTAAGGAATGAAGTGAAGTATTTACATAATAAATAATTGCTTTTAACAAGAAAATGGTTTACATACAATTAACTTTTCCTATTTCTCTTTTTGTTCCTAAAACACCTTTCCCTTTGCGATTTGTTCATATATGTACATGTATATTAAATAACTGAATAATTAGCCCTATTACGTAGCCAGAAATTTAGTAACGCAAGTTATTGTAATAATTACTGCCTTTATTCGCTGCATGTGCATGTACATCCCTGCTGCCTACCTTACGACGCTATGTAGTGGATGCGCTATGCGCTCGAGATCAAGGTCGAGCTCTTCTACCATGATAGGGATATAATATCTTATCATCCCTGATGTACTATGTCGCGGAACTATGAGGATCCGAGTGCGCAAGAAGCGGCTTAAGTAGCATCGATTTTCAAGTCATTATATTTCGTAAACGAGGAAAAAGCGAAACAGAAGCTACCATTACGTTTCTTAACGAACGAAAATTAGCTTAAATACGCATTTTCATTAAATTCAAACATCATGATCTGGGACAGTTCCCTTGTAAGTGTGAGATGATATCTAAACAAGTGATATTGTGAACTGTGCACAAGTAGAGGCCCTGTACCTAGATCACCGGATTTAAATCCTTTGAATTTTTGTGGTCGGGGTTATGCAAAGGCCTAGTTTACACAACAGACATCACCACACCTGAAGAATTGCAGCATCGGGTTGTAGATGTCTTCCAGCAAATGAAGAATGACCCAGGATTTCTCGAGCGCATTCGCGGAGGAGAATAGTCAGATGCATTCAAGTGCTTGGTCAGCATTTTGAACACCATCTGTCAGTAGCGGACGGTGGGTTTGAAAGTTGAGGAGGCCAAGACGTGAATGATGAGAATATAAAAATATAAGGCCTGGGACGTACCTCATTACCAAGCGCAGAATTTATAGATTTTAAGAAATTAAAATTAGGTTTTCCAATTTATGTTTTAGGATTTTAAATCTTACGTTTAGGAATTTACATGATTTTAGGGAAAAAAATAAATATAAATAACATACTGTTAATATATTAGAACGGCTTGGTAAAGATTGCCACTCTTTGGGACACTTTAAGTCCTAACCTACGAATTAGGTCTTTTTAGGTCATATTACATTTAAGAATGTTACTCTTTGCTACATAAAAGTCATATTACATTTAAGAATGTTACTCTTTGCTACATAAAACGAACAAGAAAAACAATATTTCGAGAGTAACGAGATAGCAACAAAATTGATTAACCTAAGAATCCAGGGCTTGCTCATTACTATTACATAGCCTAATTTTACAGCAAATTAACTGGACGTTCCTCTTTCTTCGCAAACCGATCAAATAGGCCACAACATACTGAATAAC
Organism: Periplaneta americana; assembly: GCF_040183065.1. Lineage (NCBI taxonomy): Eukaryota > Metazoa > Arthropoda > Insecta > Blattodea > Blattidae > Periplaneta > Periplaneta americana. The sequence goes on from NC_091126.1 coordinate 48,983,232, forward strand.
TGCTACTAGAAGAAGCTAGAGACAAATCTGCATTTGTTTCTAAACTCTTGATATATTTAAAATACTGTGTAAGTAAATACATCTCGTAACACAAAAGAATAAAATAGCAAGAACACCCGTAAACAAGAGAAAATCTAACAACATAAATGAAAACTTTTACGCAGGGAGAGAAAACTAACAACACGTGACTCAATTTTCTAAAACCAAGAAGAGAGAAAGCTTCCGAATACAGCCGAAACCGGCCGTGACTAAGCAGTACAGTTGTCAGCGTGGGTAGGACGTCTCCAAATCGGCTCCCTTCGCGCGTTCTAGTCAAGTTTAAACACTCTTCTAACCAGCTATCTTATTTGTTGAACTGCTGTTGTCATAGTTACCTGGGAGTAGCGTCTTCTAGCCGAATCCTCTCTCCCGCTCTCGCATAGACACTGCAGGCTGCTAGATGTCGACTATACAGGTTACAGCACTATCTGTTATTTTTCAGTACGAATTACTTGTACTATGTACAGTAGGCTATAGCGAGCGGGCATCACCAACAGAATGTGGTCGACTTTACGTAACTTACATCTTAATCGTAGTGAATAATAAAATTAATATAAAAGGAAAAATGTTCGTCATTTCCTGTAACTTGTCTGTGATCTTAATTCAGCTGAAATTATTACTGCCATATTGTGTTCTGGTAAAATATTAGGGGAGGCTGGGCCTCCCTTGCCTCCACTGAAAATCCGCCGCTGCCATCTGTACAATTCTTCAGTTAACATGTTCATACTGCACTGCACCTTGTTCACCCAGAAACTTTACTGTTCAAAGAAAATTGTTTATTTTGTGTATTTTCAATCACTATTTCTGTGGTGTTGAAAACAAAATTATGAATTTTACTGTCTCGTGATTGATAAATTAAATAAAATTGCTACTGCTTTCGTTAGAATTATTACTTAGTATTCAGCGGGCTCCAACCAGCACAAAATGTGGACCCATGATTACTGGAAATTTTTTTCTTCTCTTCGATTTTGCTTCTCATCCATAATTTTTTTTACCATCACTTTTGAAACAACCTGTATATGTTTTGTTTCTTCTATTTCGTCACATAATATATACCGATATGTCATTTTCTGTGTTACTCCTAAAACCCTTCAGTTCCTACACTTCTTATCAAATCAATGCAAGATCAATTCTAGCATTTCTTTTCTCGCGTATTGTTTCATCTGGTTCTTGACTCCTTACAGTTTGAACTTTCCTGTAATTTTGTAATGAAGTTAAAAACGTTATGTATAGATTCCTACTTTAACAGATTTAATGCTTCTTTGATGTTTCAGAGACGAAAGATACAACAGAAGTTCCTCGTTTTTCGAGATCTCACGCATTTGCGACCTTTCCTTTGCCGATTTATTGTTTGCATTTGCCTTGCTTCTGAACTGGATTGGTATTATGACTAATGTAAGATATTACTTTATTATTATTATTATTATTATTATTAGTATTAGTATTAGTATTATCATCATCATCATCATCATCATCATCATCATCATCATCATCATCATCATCATCATCATCATCAACAACAACAGTTTCATTACTTTCATTATTGTCTTAGACTTACCAACGGTAAATTTTACACTATTCAATGACGTGTATTTTCCATTATCTAAGTTGTTACATTTGTGTTCCGAAAATATCGAAGAGGCACCAGAGATCATATGAGATTTCGATTTCTAATGTGGGGTATTATGATGATCCAGTATTTGGAATATTTTGTGGTCCATTGTACTAATCCCTAGCCAGGTATATTATTACTAATAACTGTCGACTTTGCCAAGGCTCGCCATGTATCAAGGATCCATTTTCGGCATTTCCATCTTACTGTACTTCTGAACCAGCTTTCTCCACACGTAGCCGACTGGTGAATGTATGTACTGTGTTTGCGTGTGCGTATGCGTGTGTATGTGATATTTAAAATAAACAGCTTATTCCTTGGATAAGATACAAAAATAAATAATTATAATATATCCAGGTCTTAACGTATAACTACAATCGATGTTTTATTCACAACAAAATTCTTAACAGCCAACATGCTCATTTCATACGAACTATATCATCATGTTTTGTAGTTACGATCTGTATTATATAAAAGATTGTCCGGAGCTGAGTTACGACTTTTTGAGAGCAAGTAGAAAATCGAATTATTATCGTTTGATGTAAAAACCTAAAAATGTCAATTTTAGTAGTTACGTCAGTTTCACATTAAGCATAAATTGAATACATTACAAAGAAAAAAATCATTTTCCCCTAAATGTTAACATTGATTTTCTGGATATTTGTGGAATGTTATTGTGCAATTGACTAAGACACAGTTTTTGACGATTCACTGAAAGATGAACCTCATGGATCGAAAGTCGTGTTACAATTGATGGTGCCATTTCTCAATAAGGGATACCAAGTTACAATGGGAGGTTATAAATACCCTCTCTCTGTCTCCCCCACCCCCCCCTCTCTCTCTCTCTCTCTCCCTTTTCCAATACTAATAGCAATTTAGATTCTTCTCAAATTGGAAGCATTCACAAAACTGTCTTTCCAGTGTGTGAACCTCGTAAGTAGTTAATGTGTTTGTTTATTTTGTTTGCGTGTGTTAATATGTTTCTAATAAGTCTCCAATAAAGTTTGCAAAAGTGTACTCTTTGCACAGTGGATTAAAGGAGAGCATTTTATTAGATCAGATGGATCAGATATGATTGTGGCAGTAAAGAGGTAAGCAATGCTTTTCTGTTTCCGAATATTTTCTGTCAGTTGTTCTATGTAAAACATTATAAAACTTCTTTATATTATAATTTCAAATAAAATGTACTAAAAAATTTCAAATCGACCAGCATGTCGCATCTGATTCACATATCGCAAAGAAGGAAAAAAAATTCAACACACCAAATCCAGTCATTTATTATTGATTGAAATTAACATTTCTATTATTCAATTCTATAGTAAATACTTTTTTCGTTTTAGGCAGTGAACGGTTTCTCGCCAGATGATGCATTGTATATCATAAATGCATAAACAGCGTTTGAATGAAAAAAAAAAATATGCTGCAGGATTTAATTTATATTAGGTCTAAAACAAACTTCTGTAAAATATCCTCTACAGTCTACAATAACAATTATTGAGGAATTCCATAGATCCCGCAGTTATGCCCGTGGGAAAGTGGGTGTAACGGCGAAGAACAAACTGGACGGGTTCATAAACGCAAATCCGGACTAAGGATTCTTTTGTTCAGTGAAGGAGGTTATTTGTGATGAAAATTTGAAGGAAGAATAATTGACCAGACACTGTCATAATGTGTTCATTCAAGTTTGCACCCATAACTTCTTCCGATGTAGAGAAGTCATTCTCTGTCTACAAAAACATATTGACTGACAATCTCAGGAACCACACAGAAACCAATTTAATGTTATTAGTTGTTAATTGTGCAAAAAAAAAAAAAGTTCAAGTGAAATAAGGAATTTGGAACAAAAATAAAAGTGCACATTTTAATGTATTTTTCGCTTGATCGTGCATGTTTCATAGTTTGATAGAGCATGAATGCACGCATATTTTGGGATTTTATAGTGCATAAAATTCTCGTCTCTAGTTATTACGAACTTATATGCATACTGTTACTATAAATAATAACTCAATTTTTTTGGGAAGCCTAAGCCTCAAAAGCCTCTTAAGAGCTTCGCCACTGCTATATTGATATTGTATAATATTATGTCATCTATGTTAGACTTTCGTGTGAGGCCATATGAAAGATTCTAGCCCAAGATGAGTGTTAATGTTAATGAAATTAATTACTATAATGTAAATTTATTTATTTGTTTGCTTTTAGGTATTAATTAATTTATTTATTTATTTATTTAATTATTTATTTATTTATTTATTTATTTATTTATTTATTTATTTATTTATTTATTTATTTATTTATTTATTTATTTATTTATTTATTTATTTATTTATTTATTTATTTATTTATTTATTTGTGTGTATCTATTTTTGTCTGTTTGTCTGCCTGTCTGTCTATTTATCTACCTATTTATGTATGTATTTATGTATTTACTTATTTAATTTTAAACACAGAGCTATGTTTGAGGTTTACTCAAAACCTCGTCACAACTGTCGTATCTGTCCTGAACCATCAAAATATCGTTTATGCCACAAATTATAGAATATCTGGAACACACTTTTCAATATCCTTTCCAGATATATTAGATCCATATCATTTTGAATTGCTTATCCAGTCCATGTGTTAACCCAGACAACGGTGGTTACGCAAACTATCATCATTATTGAGCATTTCTAAGATATGTCACGGTGTTTCCAACCAAATTGCAAGAATTCAAGCAGGTAAGGTAGTAGAACCATTGGGAAGTACCAGATGACAATTTTTCCAGGTCTTCCAGGGTTAGAAGTGTTAATGATGTGCTGAGGTATTATTTGTAGTAGTAGTTGGCTACAGTGTGTATTCGCCATCATGTCCACGATGATTGACCGGCCACATGCCCGGTGGGAGGCCTCGCTTCTTCCGCTGAGATGGCAAGCGCCCTCGCGCAACTTAACTCGTTGAAAAGTACAATGAAGCTACATGCACAAGATCTGATTCTCTGATTATCAATATCTGTCATTCTGCGTGGCTATGCAGATGAAATCAAGCCTCATCATAAAAAAAAAACCGATCGGGGATCGTTATCTACTTTTTCTAACACCTACGTAATTACAAAAATTAAACTTTCAATTGTAATCTTGGGGCTGTAATTCATGACATGATGGAATTCTGTATGGTTTTAGTTTCAAGAATTTTGTTGCCAATCCCGTAGATTCTTTAGAAATCCCTGTCTGCTGTGCTAAACGTCTCGGAGACTTGCTTGGGCTACGCTCTAATGCCGCACCAATTTCATCCAATTTTTCCTCTGTAAGAACACAGCACTGTTGTCGTCTTTTTCTATCATTTATAGGACCTGTTTCATTAAATTTATTAAATAAACTTAATATTGTTTTCCTAGAGGGTACTAGCCTGTCAGGTAATTTATACTATACGTTTGAATTTTCGCTTCATAAAAGGACACGATTTTCTATTCTTTATGTACCTTTGTGAATATCTGTTTACCATGAAGAAATGATCTGACCTCCATCTCAGCTAAACGAATACTGGCAGAAGCCAAGTTATAGATAAACTGTTTTATTTATAGACGTCGTTATGTTGACATAAATGGGAATTGTCTTGACTAACTGCGTCGGCAGACATGTAGCATGGATAAATATATAATATATATTATATATTTATCCATGCATGTAGTCTTAGCGGGGGAAGCACGGACTTCCACTGGGCACGCGGCTTGCCGGTCAATCATCGCGTGCATGATGGCGAAGACGCACTGTACTTCGATTTTGTTGGAATTAAATGTGGTGAAAGGAGCGTTGAGCGGATTCCGCCGATTTTGGAATAGACACCGACGTACTTGAACTGCCAACATAGAAAACAAAAAATCACACTCAATCGCTTTCACCTTCATCTTGACGGGATAATAAAAGCCTAAACTAACCTAACCTAACTGCGTCGGTATCTATTCCAAAATCGGCAGAATCCGCTCGACGCTCGTTTAACCTTATATGTTAATAATATTTGGTTACACTTTACAGCTTAAAGGTCTCTGTTGGGCAGGTGCCTTTGTTTGCATGTACTGCCTAGCACAGATCGATTGCACAGCAAGTCTTTATTACGCTGCCTTGTAAGTATGTTGTTTATGTATTTGTTTTATTATTAAATACCATAATTAATTTATTAATTCATTCATTCACTCTCTTACTTCTGTATTTGTTTATTTATTGTTTCTTTGTTTATTTATTTATTTTAATTTATACTGAGCAGAGAGCCTTTTCATGCACTGCACCAGGTCACAAAATATACAAGCAGTGTAACTGAATGGAAGTAAAAAGAACAAAAATTCTAATATACTACTATGGCTAGGTCGCTAGGTACTAGAATATGTTCATAGTCTAAACAGTTTGCTCTACACTACCACCTAAGACAAATTCATATTTTTAAGCATGGAAATGACATTTTCTACAGTCCAAATATGGAAACAAAGCATCGATTTTTTTCGAAAACCGCCCACAAATAATATAAAAATACATATACAATACAGGGCGTTTCAAAAATACGGGGCATAATTTCAGGTATGTATTTCCCACATGTAGACAATCAAAATAGTTCATTACAACATGTGTCCGGAAATGCTTTATTTCCGAGTTATGGCCTTCACAACATTGAAATTCACCGGAACGTTTCTCTTTCCGCAGGTCGTTGCCGTCAAAGGAGACATTAATAGGGCACTCTGACAGTTCATTCCGAGGCGAAGGTTACATTCAGTGTTGTGTAGGCGTTAGACTGTGCGACATGTATTCAAATCAAGAGCTGGCAGAGATACACTTCATGTACGGTAAGGCGGACGGCAATGCTGCGCTGGCTCGTCGTTTGTACCAGGAGAGGTACCCACAGCGACAATGTCCAGATCGGAAGATATTTGTACATCTCCATTACCGTCTGTGCGAATATGGAAAATTTAACTCTCCTGGTTTGGGAAGGGGACGACCAAGATCTACAACTCCAGAAGTACAGGAGGAGATTCTGGAGGCTGTGAACATGATTCCTTCTATCAGCACACGAAGGGTAGCGTTGCAAGTCAATGTTCCTCATACGACTGTCTGGAGACTGTTGAAAGAGTATCAATTTTATCCTTATCATTTGCAACGTGTACAGGCCCTGTCACCAGCAGATTACCCTGCACGAGTTAGGTTCTGTCAGTGGTTCTTGCAGCAGTGTGGTGTAAATCCGAACTTTCCTGCCTTAGTATTATTTACAGATGAAGCACAGTTCACACGAGATGGCATAACAAATTTCCATAATCAGCATGTATGGGCGTATGAAAACCCACGTGCAACTGTTCCATCTCATCACCAGGTGCGGTTCTCCCTCAACATGTGGGCCGGTATCATTGGTGATCGATTAGTTGGACCCACCCCATGTACTTGTAAACAGACTTACGGGGCAGGCGTACTACACAAACTTCCTGGAAAACACCATACCTCATGTTTTAGAAGACACTCCACTGATCAATCGTCAACACATTCACTTCTTGCATGATGGCGCTCCTGCACACTTCAGTCGTACGGCTTGCTGGTACTTGGATCGAAGGTTTCCTGATCGATGGATAGGTAGAGGTGGCCCAATTGCTTGGCCTCCACGCTCACCTGATCTGAACCCACTCGATTTCTACTTGTGGGGCCATTTAAAATCATTGGTTTATTCGTCTCCGTTGCCTGATTTGGAATCCCTTCGGAATCGAATTGTGGCATGTTCTGAGGACATACGCAATACTCCTGGAGTTTGGGATCGTGTTCGCAGGTCAATGAGACATCGATGTGAGGTCTCTATTCAAGCAGGAGGTGGACTTTTTGAACATCTTCTGTAATGACAACGACCTGCGGAAAGAAAAACGTTCCGGTGAATTTCAATGTTGTGAAGGCCATAACTCGGAAATGAAGCATTTCCGGACACATGTTGTAATGAACAATTTTGATTGTCTACATGTGGAAATACATATCTGAAATTATGCCCCGTATTTTTTAAACACTCTGTATATAGCTCTAAGCATAAGAAAGGAGGAATTTAATACTTTCCCTTCCAGCCCACATGTACATACTCATCTACAAAGTGGTGAATCAGGAGACACACCACAAGAGATCTGAAGGTTTTACAGGCTGAACAATAAGCATGGAATATTGTTAGTAACTTTTTAAATTTTAATTTTACGAAAAGAAGTTTTATACAAAAACCGTTGGGGGAAAACCATGCTGTATTATGCCAGTGTTCGAAAACGATTATTATTCAGACATACAGGCTGTGACAGTAAAATCATTTTTTAAATGGCGCTCTATATTAAAGTTTTCATATTCCGAATCTCTATTAAATTTTACGTATGAATGCGTAGAAACTTTACCCATGCTCCCGTTTCTTGTCTCTTAACTATTTATTAAACTTGTTTCGTGGACTTAAAATTAGGGACAAATAAGTATGTAAAATCATGCCGAGTAGGCCATAAAACTAAACTAAATACTGTGACTAACCAAGCTTTATTACAGATACTCAAAATGAGAACCATTCACAGCCAAAAAATATCCTAGTCTATTACGTAAATATTTTTTTAGTAGGTTGTTTTATCACGCTTTATCAACGTCTTAGGTTATTTAGCGTTTGAATGAGATGAAGGTGATAATGCCAGTGAAATGAGTCCATGGTCCAGCACCGAAAGTTACCCAGCATTTGCTCTTATTGGGTCGGGGGAAAACCCCGGAAAAAAAAACCCGCAACCAGGTAACTTGCCCTGACTGGGAACCGAACGCATGCCATCTTGTTTCGCGGCCAGACTCGCTAACCATTACTCCACAGGTGTGGACACGGAAATATTTCATTGCCTTCCTCACAGTTATATAACTGTTTTGTTCCATCTCATATCTACAATGTTTTTAAATATCAATGAACTGGTATGATTAGCATGCTTCACATATGAATACAATATTACTTGTGGTAGCTGTATATTAAATTTCCAGATTTCTTTTATTATCTAGAGAAAAGTTACAGTATTTTTAATTATCAGTAGCCTGCTCCGATTATTACACATCACAATGATTGTAGATTTAGTGCTTGCTTAAGTGAAATAAAATCTTAGATTTCTTTCATTGCCTAGAAAAAGAATAATTTCAATAATTAATTAATAGATTGCTATGATCAACATACATAGTGCTTGTAAACGTAAATTATATTCTTAGATTTTTATATACTCTAGGAAAAATTTTAATTTTAATGATCAATAAACATCTACATCATTAGAATACATGGCAAATTAGTTCTATTTTGCTCTTTGCAATAGTGTAACAAATTAATAGACTTTCTTAGGAAATCTAGAACAAAAATTAATTACAATGATCAGTAGCCTGTTAATATTATAATAGACCCACCTGTGTAGCTCAGACAGCAAGGCACATGGCTGCTGATATGGAGTTGTGCTAGGCCATGCGTTCGATTCCTGCTTCAGCTGATTACCTGGTTGGATATTTTTCCAAGATTTTCCTCAATCATAACGTGAATACTTAGCCTCATCTCGCCAAATACCATCTCGCTATCACCAATTCTATGAAAGTTAGTAACCCAGTACTTGATACGGTGTTGTTAAATAGCCAATTAAATGAGCCGTTCAGAGGAGAAGTGGTGTAAGTCAATCACTTTTGCTCTGCACGGCTCAAATAAATAATATACAAAATACAATTCCTACTTTCTCTTTTCTCTCTCTCTCTCTCTCTCTCTCTCTCTCTCTCTCAATCTCTCTGTTCTTCGTATAAATATTTACAGGCAAAATTTATATTCATGTCATTTAAATTTGTATAATAACGACCGAATCATTAGCCTAGGTTATATGAGCCGTTCAGAGCAAAAGTGGTGTAATTCAAAATTGACTTACACCAGTTCTGCTCTGAACGGCTCAAATAACATTAGAATATACCGGTATTGGAAGTGAGTAAAATATCAATGTTTACAATCATGTAGATTTAATTTTGTTGCTGATTAGTATATTAAATTCTTATCTATCTTTAATTTCCTAGGGAAAAATTTAATTATAATAAGATTGATATACACAGAAGTTTTGTTACAGAAACAGAGAGATATTTTCAGTGAAGCAATTTAAGGGAGATATTATTACAGTATATGAAGTTCAACCTAACCATTCATAAGGTTCATCTCCCTTGTCACCTTCCAGTATATTTATTATTTCGGTGCAGGAATTGAAGTTATCTGCCATTAAATGCACCGATGTTCATTTTTTCAGTCTCTGCGCCGCAGGCCTGTTCACCAGTTACTTTATCTACCCAGAACCCATGCAGCACCCAAACGGATATGAGGCACTTCTGGACCTATTTGATCTAATTCAGGAAGTATTTAACTCACTAATCAGATTTGATCTTTTTTAACATATGAAATTAATCTTCATATATGTTAATTCAGGTTTATGAATATCAAATTTGTGTAAAGCAGTCTGCTTTCCCAAATTAAAAATATGAATTATTAAAGAGCATTGTTTATATTGATTCAGATTTAAATATGGCAGTAGTGTAAATTTAATGTGTGATCCTGCAATGATTCTTTAACAGTATATTCAATAAATTTCCCGTTTTGAAATATAACCTAGTACCGGTATTTATTTATTTTAGATTTAACTACACACATTTGTATGACCATAGTCTTATAGAGTGTAGAAATTGCATTTCTCATTACATAGTAGACACTTGAAAATTTCTCCTCTGTTCCATGTTATGGATGTTAAAATAATCCCCATACTCGGTTATGAAATCAGAAACTTTGTGACAACAAAGACACAGTAAATGTCCATGATATCTAATAGAACATTGGCTCTCAACCTCTTTTAATGACGTACAACCATTTTTAATTTAGGATATTAGATGTACCAATAACCAAATTTATAATGGTTAATTGTTAAGTATCGTCCCGTGAATTATAATAAACATTCCTGTGCTCCAATACCAATAGTACATTGCTTTATTGGGGCATGTTTAATTTTAAAATGTTACTGATACAATTTTAATTTATTCAATGAGTTTTCCCACAAAATATACAGAAAAATGATATATATGTATATATTTTATGATAATTTATATTTTTATTTCACACTTTAAGTAGTCTACTACACAGCAGTGGTTCATATACCAAAGTGGTACGCATACCATAGGTTGAGAAACGCTGTAATAGAGCCACACAACCTTATTCAACGATTGTTATATAAAGATGAGTCAGTAATTAAATAATAATCAATGGTCATTTCCAGTAAATACAGATGTTATGCAATTTCTGTACAAGATCTCAAAATAACGAAACTGTTTTTTGTGGACAAACTTCTGACACTAACACGAATTTTTTTCTATACGGAGGAGTTGTAATTTTGGGACTATGGTACAGTAGTTTTTGAGATTTAAATATGAAAATTCAGTAGCTTTATAGGCTGAGAGACTGAAAAGTTTATTTTCTGTGCAATGCGACTCACGAGGTAGAGATTCCTTTGGTGTATATTCTTGTACAGTGTGATTCTTACAGTTGTACACATGACTCTCATAAGCTGGCTTCAGGCAAGTGATGGCATGGAGCTGGGATTGTGTCATGCACTTGTATGGAGAAGGGGTTCCGACTACACGATACGCATGCATGGAACAAGAGAACTGCTAATATAAATAAATTGAATTTAAAAAAATGAATCTCAATTACTACATTACTAGAGATGTTCGAAATATTCTCCACTAGCGTGGAGGCAAGCGTTGTAGCGTGAGGTGATGTTCCTATTCAACCACAAGAATTCTTTCAATAATTTCTCTACTAATTGTATCCTTTACTCGTTAACACTCCACAATTTTTTGGAACTCCTTTCTCAGTACCGAACCTGTCATTAAGTCTTCACGCTAATTCATACTTAAAGAACTTGCAACACACGGAAAAACGCTGTTCAGTAGTTAGAAGAAAGCCACTAATCACAACAAAAATACACTTATGTGTTACAAAAAGGAACAAGCGTATACTCATGAAGGCCAGGACTGCTTGGTCTGGAAATAGAATTGGCAGCTGTTATCACATGTCTTAAAGCAACAGAGCTGCATTCAAAGAACCACGTTTCACTAGTGTTTGTAGCTGCACATTTTTGGGTGTACATTGTGGAGATAGTACTTTTTTCTCTCCTTGTGAGTGCATGGTATGGTCTCATCTCTTGTGTTGTTACTTGCCAGGAGTGAGCATGTGGGAACTGCATGTACAACTGTAAGAATCCATTGTGAGGTGGATTTGCTTCACTTGTCTTCTGACGAAATGGCAATCTGTTTCAGTGTTCTAGTAAAGTGCTACAATCTATTGTCAAACAATTAAGCAATAAATTCATTTTATCATTCATTTAGAAAGATCTTACTCTCTTGTATATATTAAACTTTAAATAGCAAATGTTTAATTTTTGGTCTTGCACACCCGTATTCCGAGCATCTCAAATGATAAAGAGGTTAGTTATTAATATATTGAAGCATTTTTTTTACCTCAACGAAGAGGATAATTTTTCACACTTCCCATTACTTGAAGAGGAAGGTACATCTATCATTCCAAATGTTGAGAGTTTTATAGAAAAACACCTGACTAAATCTCTCCTAAATAAATGCGAAATTTAAATTACAGTAAGTCTATTATGCAATCACCTATGACCATAAAAAAGGCAGCTTGTTACGAAATCACACAATAAGCCTCGGCATGGGACGGATTCTCTGGCACGACAACAGCAAAGGAATGAGGTTATGAGATTAATTTTTAATTTAAATTATTCAGTTTCTTTTGAAATGTTATTTCTGATCTTAATGTATCCACTATCTGATTCCCCTCTTGCAGTCCTCATCACTAAACACTTCTCAACATTTAGATGTAAGCCATATTTTTCTAATTTTCCCTGCCATTCTTCCAGCTTTTTTGTAATTTCAATTTATTTTTTTCCCATATTAATATATTATATGCAAATCTCAAAATTTTCTGATTTTCTTCTGTGTCTTTATTTTTCATATTTCTTAGAATTTCATCTAATGCAACATTAAACAAAAATGGAGAGAGTACACTTCCGTGTCCAACTCTTTTTGACATTTCAAACAACACTGACTTTTTTTATTTTCTACTCTTACACAATTTATGAAATGTGAATAAATATTTTTAACTCATGCAATCATATTTCTATTAATTCTGAGTTTCTATAAAGCTTCCCATATTTTATTCCTGTCAATTGAGTCAAAAGCTTTAGTTATGTCTATAAATGCAATGAAAGTAACTTCTTTGTGTTCCCATCTCTTCTATGAATATGAAGTCTATTGTTGGTTTTTCTGGTCTAAAACAGTGTTGTTCTCCCTGAAATTTATTTTCAATTTCTATTCTCAACTTTAAATAAATTATTCTTTCACATATATTAAGAGATTGAGAGTCACCGGGGTTTCCCCAACCATAAGGTAGATGTCAGGTAATCTATGGCAAATCCTCGGCCTCATCTCGCCAAATACCATCTTGCTGTCACCAATTCCATCGACGCTAAATAAACTCGTAGTTAATACAGCGTCGTCGAATAACCAAGTAAAAAGAAAGATATTGAGACACTAAATATCTTTATAATTTCTATTATTTTTTTCACCCATTTTGTAAATAGGTATAATAATTCCTTTTTTCCAATCTTGTGGTATTTTTCCTTATTCTCATTAAACGATTAAGCCACTGCATTCCCATTGATCCAGCCGCTTTTATCATCTCAACTGTCACCTCATCTTCACTGGGTGCTTTCCGGTTTTTCATTTTTTCCAAAGCTATTTCTAAATCCAACATCGTCAAATCTTCTTCTTCATGCTTCTGTCAAACAATGTTTCTTTTTTGAGGATTTAACATATATATCCATGCCATGGGAGGTGGGTGATGCTAAAGTTGGGGATCGCTTGTCAAGGTGACATACATCAGGGACATAGTCCTTGTTATCTCCAAGATAAATGTGAAGGCTTGACAAGAATCCTGAGAATGAGCAGCTGAAGGGCTCCAGTGAAGCTACGTTAGGCCCAGCAAACCTGTATAGGATTTTAGATTACTTTCAAAAGAAGAACTAGCCTCGGAAATGTGACTGTTAATGATAAACGACATGGCAGGAATTCTAGATTTCGGGTTGGAAGTGATTTTCAGTGTCATACAAATTTTCTTTAGTGAGTACCGTATGCTTTCTTCATTTCGTATCTTTACACTTCTTGTACTGATAATTTAGAATTAATTTTTCACAACATCATGGATCACTGGACGACTTGGAATCTTAATGCCAGGCATTGTTTCCTGACATTGTTTTGGAATTTCGCGAGGCTAACTCATTAACATGTAATATTGTACATAAATATGCACTCTACAGTACTATATAGGTGTGTCTTTTAAGTTATAAATTATGAAAGCGAATATGCACATACAAAACCTAATCTTTCCTTGACTCCACTAAATGTAAGTTAAGCTGTAACTGAAACAAAATCGCTGTTAGCAATGTTGTCTAATTTATTTATTGATGACATATGAAGAGTATATAGGAGGAAAGTTGAATGTCACTATGATGCTAAGGGTGATGTCAGTATATAATTCAATAGTTTACTACAAACTTCAGTGTTGTTCTTATCAAATCTGGTAAAAAGGAGAATTATCATCATGGACAGTCATCCTTTCCTTAATTTTCAATACGAACAGCAGTAAATTTTGCAGTGATATAATGAATTAAATCATTATCTCACCCTTAACAGAAATGTGACATCCATCTTGTTTCCCCTGGACTCTTCACATTCTCTGTATCACCGACATGTGGGAGTGAATCAACTGATAGTCAAGTTTTCTCTTTGTGGCAAGGAAATAATCTACTCACCCGTATATGCTCTACAGGCTTTATAACCCTGTACATTTTCCCTTGCTCGAGATTAAAGAAGTAGAACGTATTTAAATTTGGAAAATTTCTATCTCAGTTTCCAGTATTACGTTTCACATCCAGTTAACTTAAACCTATCTATCTTTACCAACAAAAAAGTTTAAGCAATATTTTCTTTCGTATTTAATATAAATTAATACTGACCAAAATTTCAAAGTTACAGTCTTCAATATAATAAAAAAGCACTGGAAGTAATGGCAATTTAAACTTTTTAATAACCAGAATTTCGTCCGTATACAAACGGTATAGAATGTGGAATAAATAGATATTTTTGGTAATTTTTTGAGGTTATATACAAGAAATGTGAAAGTGAATTTAATTATAGATACCATAGCCATAGATTATTGTTTCCTGGAAGACTGAGCTATCTGACGCAACTCTCCTCACTCCTGAAGAGACGAAATGAACGAAAAGAACAAAAATATTGTTTAATTGCATATTAAGGTCTCGTTGTATTCTGTGTCCTGGTTGTAATTCTGGATGTCTAGGCAGAATCTTAGGTTGTGTGCTTCTTTAGTCTCGATGAACAGTATCATATGAAGATCAAGCTGCTTAGCTTCCCAAGATGGCCAATCTATTCTATGCTAAGAGATCCCATCTTTCAAACAGTTTATATGATATAAAATAGTAATAACGACGTCCAGCCAAATAAAATAATTAATAATAACAATAATAATGATAATAATAATCATAATAATAATAATAACAATAATAATAGTAATAATAGTAACAATGATATATTTTGAAATACTTCAAACTAACTTTGTTTTAAATGAAGCTTTCAAACGAAGCTAGTTCAGCAAACAAAAGCATGTTTCAGAAGTACGTACAGTTATGCCACTTAAACATTGACTATGTGAGAAACTTTCAGAAGCTTGCAAATAATTCTTCATCTTGGAGAGGTGAACCTTGCTGCAGTCTCTTTCATAGCCAGCAGAAAAGCGTATCAAGATTACATCTCTATAAATCCTTGCTGGCAATGATATTGACTACGTGTGTCCAAAATTTAGATAAATTGTTCACTATTTAATTGTTACATAATATTAATATTAGCACTATTTTTCAAGGTATACATGGTTTCAATAATGATTTGGCTAATGATTTTATTAGAAATTAGTTGTTTTTGTATATAAAGTTATCAATTCATGACATATTTGTACCTATTAAATGTGATTGATTGCTCATTTATATTGTAATTTTGTGTGAAAAATATAGCAAGCATGCTCTATACAACAAGAGCACATATTATAGTTTTGTTTCAAGTTTCACATAATAAAGAAACATAAGATGATGAATGTATTTTTTATTATGTTGATGGGACCTGATCAGTAAGTTATCCTGCATTTTCATTCCCTCATGCAATGCTACTAACTATCCATATTGAGAATTTCAGGAAAAGAAAACTATTTTAACATCCCTTATATCGATATAGATGTTTACGACAGTTTATCTGTCTGCAGTTTACCCAGGGGCGTATTTTGCGGACTACCGGGGCTACCGGCGGTAGCCCAAGGAAATTACAAACGAAAAAGTTTATAATATAACATAATGTAATAATTTTGTATTATTAGTTTTACCACAGTAATTAAAATTAAAGTAATTGTTAGATTTATATGCGCTCTCTGCTCTCGAAAAGAAACAAGTTGTCAAGGCGGCATCACTGGAGAAACCGCTTGCTACGTGAGGTAGCCTGTGACCGTACCGCGCACGCTGTCCGGTCGCACAACTGCCCATCCCCCCGCTCTCTTCTGTTTCCATCGTGCAGTGTAAGGCCGGGTGAGTTGCCGCTCTCGTGATCGGTTTCTGCGCAGGCGCGAAGCAACAATACGCTTAGCACGCTAGCTCATGAATGTAATTGTGTTCTTGCAGTGCAGTATTTTAAATTTGTGATTTGTTCGAGTGTCTAAGAGTTATATTAATTGTGAATTATTAAGTTTTTAATTTCCCAATTAAGTAATATTGTGAAAAATATGGCAGAACAAGTTTCTGGAGAGGTTTGTGTTGAAAATGACTGTGTAATAGAAGGTTTATTAAAAGTGCCTTTTAACCGTGGTACATACAACGAGGAAGTTGAAATTGTGAAAATGGAAAGACCAACTTCTGAGTTATTTTTGTCCATGGACGTAAAAGAAAAACAGCGTGAGTACACACGCCATTTCACTTCAACATCATATGGTAAGTGGAATTGGTTGTGTGGTAGTTCTAAACTGTCTAAACTATTTTTCTGGCCATGTTTGTTATTTAGCCGCCTAACTAATGTGTGGTCAAAAGAGGGTTTTCTAATATCAACTCCCTTCGAACGGCAGTCCTAAAACACGACAAATCAAAAGCTCATATTTGTAGTAGCATGAACTTTGCAAACTTTGGGAAGACAAGAATTGATTTACAGCTAGATAAGCAAAAAGCTCTACATATCAACCAACACAATGCTCCTGTGGAAAAAAAATCGGGAGATTTTACTGCATCTTATTAACGCAGTCTGCTTTCTAGGAAAACAAGAATTGGCTTTTCGGGATCATAATGAGAGTGTGAATCAGACAATAGAGGAAATTATATCGAATATTTAAGTTCCTTAAGTGCATTTGACAATTTACTGGCCAATCATCTTGAGAGTTCAACAGTATTTCGTGGTACTTCTCCCGCAATTCATAATGACTTAATATTTGCTATAAGTGGGGTTATGATAAAGAACATAAAATCTGAAATAGAAGAAGCACCTTTTGCGACCATTGTTGTTGATGAAACAAGTGACTGCTCTAATCAGAGTCAATTGTCCACTGTTTTAAGATACGTCGATAGTACTGCCAATGTTCAAGAACAGTTTATAGGATTCACAAATGTCAGTTCGGGCAAAACTGCTGCTGATTTGTTTCAGCATGTGGAAGGTGTTATAGCAGAATACAATGTCGGCAATAAGTTAATTGCACAGACATACGATGGTGCTTCAGTTATGGCGGGAAATATTAATGGCATAAAAACAAAAGTTCAAGAAAAGTATTCTCAAGCACTATTTGTCCATTGTTACAGCCATGTTCTCAATTTAGTTTTGCAACAAACTACTTCATCCATTCCAGAATGCCGCATTTTTTTCAAAACACTGTCGGGTTTAGCTGCATTTTTCTCATCATCTCCTAAAAGATCAGAAAAACTCAAGAATTTATGAAAAAGAAACTCCCAAAAGTAGCACCAACTAGATGCAATTTTACATCTCGGCTTGTAAATACAGTAAAGTAATACAAGAACAACTGACTGCTTTCTTTGAAAATATCATTTGTAATGACTCTGAAGAAAACTGGGTTGATGATGTAATTGTGCAGGCTCAAGGATATTTGTATTTTTTTCACACAGTTTCAGAATATATTTCTTCTTGAAGTCAATGCTAGAGTGTTCGCACATACAGATGTGCTCTACAATATTCTTCAGACAAAAAGTCTAGACATAGCATACTGCTTGCAAGAGGTATCAAAGTTAAAAAATACTATATTCGAGTTCAGACTTAATGGGTTTCCGTCCATATGGAGTAATATGGAAAATGAAAATTCTTCAGCCAATACAATGGAACCACCATTAAAGCGAAGAAAAGGAGATGATGAATTGAAATACAGGCAGCTGTACTACAGCATACTAGATCGTATGCACATGGAAATTACTGACAGATTTTCTGATTATGGAAAGCTTCAGTTCACATATCTTCTAGATTCTCAAAAATTTTCTGCTTATAGAGAAAACTTCCCGAATGAGGCACTAAAGTAATTATTTCAGTCCTATATCAGTCACTTTGATCAAGTACGTTTGAAAAATGAATTAAGTGTAATATATTCAGCAGAGGTCTTTGATTTTTCGAACAAACCTATCCATGAAATATTATCTGCCATATATGAAAACCAGCTGAACCAAGTTATTCCTGAAGTCCTTAAATTGGCAACATTAATTGTGACAATACCAGCTACGTCAGCATCAGTAGAAAGAACATTTTCTGCATTGAAGAGAATAAAATCCTACTGTAGATCAACTCATACATAAGAACGTTTATCCGGCTTGGCACTGATGTCCATTGAAAAGTCATTTCTACAGAAACTTCGCAAGCGGCCCAACTGTAATTTCAATAACGAAGTCATCAAAGTATTTTCGTCCCAATCAAGACGTCTGGAATTCATATATAAATAGGTAAGGAATTTTATTATAGGGACTTTAAAATATATTTTGTGTAATAATAGGGTCAGTGGTAGCCCAGGCCCTTAAACCAGTATACGCCACTGAGTTTACCTGACATTCTACCTGCAGTCTTTCCTCTCAAGTTATTAGACGGAATTTATTGATATACAATATTTACAAATCAACTTGCCTGAATAATATGCACATCAAATGTTTAAATTTTACCCAAGTGGGAACCATAGCTTATTTTAGACCTTGTTTGCTTTAAGTTACAACAGTGAATTCGTCCATTACAGAAACTACAATAACTACATGCTGTTTTTGTAGGTGAGTTGGTGATATGTTGTTCCCTAACTATGCAGACTTACAGACTAATTTTCTAATTAACCATTCACTTCATTAAGAAACGCATAATAGTTTGTTTTTTATTTATTTAAATGTATTCAATTGCCCCCTTCAGTCTGCAGAGTTATATTATCACTAACACTGTGTGCTCATAGTTTAGAAATAAATGAAAAATTGTCTCTAGTATCTTTTAGTAGGCCTAGTAGTTGTTGTGTATGTTGTAATCTAATTGATCAGTTGCGAAGAAGAAGGATCGTCGAGTGAATCTGCTGTACTTGTATGTAATAATATATACCGGTGTATATACATATATATATTTTTTTAATACATACAATGCAACATCTCATCAGTCACGTTTTGCCTCCTCAACTTTCAAACCCAGCATCCGCCACTGCAAGAGCATCATAAACGTGATCATAATTTGCAAAAAGAAAATTCTGTGAGTGACTGTCAATTCATCTAACTTTAATATTGGTAAATTAGAGAGCTTAAATCCATCAGTTAATGAAATTGAAGATCCAGTGCTCCATAGTGCCATCCCGGATCCTCGCGAGTTTATTGATGATGTTTTTGTTAAAATTGTGGTTTTCCCAATTCAGTACGTAGCTAGAGACTGCCTTACTTGGAGCAAAGAAAGAAAACAGTATCTGTTTGCTTACCTTGTCGATTATTCATCAAACTTCCACTAGCCCATCACCTACATCAACATTGACAGAAGCTCTCGTGGATCCTCAAAAAATTCTACTTCCGCCACTACACAACCACCTTACACCTAATGAAAACTTTTGTCAATGCACTCGACAAAGAAAGTAGAGCTTTTGCTTTTCTAAATCAGACGTTTCCACGTGTCAGTGATGTCAAACTAAAAGAAGCTATTTTTGATTGCCCAGATATCAGGGAAATTATGAATAACACTAAATTCGATGATAATATGAACGATAAGGATGTCTGGATTGCATTAGAGTCTATTATTAAGAACTTTCTTGGCAATCGCAGGGGCTCAGAATACGAATATGGTGTTGAGGAACTCCTGCAGAGCTACCAGTCTGTTGGTGCACATGTTCATAAAGATGTACTGGTACTCCCTCAGCTCGCATTTAGATTACTTTGCTGAAAAGTGTGGGTGGAGGAGTAAGTTCAATGTCTTCATAGAGACATTCGAGTGATGTGGAGAAGTACCAGGGTCATTGGAATGTGAACATGGTGCAGATTATTGTTGGTGCCTCAAGAAGGATGTTCCAGACACAAAACACACATGAAAGTCCCTGAAGATGTCCTTTCTTCCACAATAGCGGTGATTGTATTTCATTGTAGTATATATTACTATTCCTGCAAATTTAAGTCAGATATGAAACCGTAGTTAGCATAGTTTCATAACTATAGGATGTAATTTATTTCTGAAATACTATCTTTTTAAAAATGCGATAGCAAGAAAACCTCACCTGACAGAGCAGAATGAGTTATATTTTTTAATTCAGCATGCATTAAATAAAAATAACTATAAAAATATTCACCTAAAGAATGACACTGACCAGTGTCATCAGGCACTAGGCTACATCTCACTTGACGATTTGTGTCAGAGGAAGAACATCTGAAGTCTGACTAATGTAATACCAGTATGCAGGGCTGGGCAAAATATTGACATCCAAGTATTTCAAATACAAATACAAAATATTTCAAAGAACAGTATTTGAAATACAAATACAAAATACTTTTAAAAAATTAACCAAAATACATTTGTATTTCAAATACTCAAAATATATTTGTATTTCAAATACCCGATACAATATATAAAGATATAAGAATATTACCGAAAATCTAAAACATTATATTAACATTAAAATTATTTTTATCTCGAAGTTTTATATAAGCACTGTAACTGAACATTCTTCCTTTTCCCAGTCAACAATGAAATTGTGCTACATATGAATAATTACTGCTCCCTTTCAAAAAACCCAGTTTCTCAAAAATTTCATCAGGTAAGGATCCCCTTGCTGGTGAATGAATAAATCCTGCAAAACAAAACAGTCTTTCTACAGGCGCAGAGGAACACAAACTTGTATTATACTTTATAAAAGCTTGTTTCTCTGTTGGCTAATTCCCTAGAGTGCACAGGGTTGTCCCTTTGCCATTGAAGAATTGTATGAGCTCATACTCCGCAGTGGACAAGTTCTTTTCTTTTCGCTTTTCAAAATCTGTTTTACTTGAGTTGGAAACATAAAAATTGTTTTCATCGTCTGAACTGACCAAAGGTGTAGTAGAGAACTGCTCAGCTGATTTCACACACATATTCTGTATTCTGTTCTTATCATTTGGTGAGGCAGTTTGAGGTAGCTATCTCATCTTAAATGATGGGTGGAAACAAGCTGCCAAAATAGCTCAATTTGCTTCTAGGGTCAGATCAAACATGGCTTTAAATCTTGATGAAAGCGAACTCATTAGGATTGGAGTTACTTGGAACAGAGGCGTAGATTACTAGATAACATAATATGTAATCTGTTTTTGAGGGAAATTAATGTGGATAGAAGTTGGCCGTAATAGCACGTCTTCTTATTTTGCATTAAATCAAGGGATACGGCAATGGGTTTCAGAACTGCACACTATTCTTCAAGGTACTGAAACTCAACATCTTTGAAGGTTGGCAATCCCATTTTTTTACATATACAGTTTATATTATGTTTGAATTGCAATATTTGAGAGATTGAGTCATAAAGAGAATTCCATCGAGTTGGGCAAGGAAACTTTAATGAATATTTCAAGACATCTGATATAATTTCAGGGATTTGGGTCTCCTAGACGCATTCCATAATGCTGAACACTTAGCAAGTGTTGGGTGATGGATCCTTGATGCTGTTGGAGATTTCTTTATGGCATTAAGCAAATCAGTTGTGGCAAGAAAACTAAGTGTATGGGCTAGCACATCTGAAATGGGTAGGCAAATAAGACAGAAGTTAATTCTTCAAATACAAATCCAAAACTTGAAGGACAAGAAGAAGAAAGTATTTTGAGTATTTGAAATACAAAAATACATCAATTTTATGTATTTAAATACAAAATACAAAATACTTTCTAAAATCCTTGCAAATTACAAAATACAAATGTATTTCAAATATGTATTTGAAATACATGTATTTCAAATACTGCCCAGCCCTGCCAGTATGTAGCAAGTCGGTGATATATGCGATGTAGGAGGAAAGGAACAGGTCACCCTACCTCATTTCCTGGCTTAGTTGCCTCACGAGTGATACCTTTGGCATCACTTATGAGATTCAGACCTGTATTCAGACAATTACCTAAACAACAACATAAATATTATAAAAATAGGGTGTAATATTAATAATAAGAACAATAGCAGCAGAAACAACAGTAACAATAATGTACGTAGTGTTGGAACTGTGAAGCTGACTGGTGTCCTCGAACTTTAGGTGAAAAATCTGGTAACCTTAAATGTATATGGCCTGGTAGGATAAGGGCTTACAAATACCAGTATCATTTCAACCACTCGGTTCAATGGAGTTTCCCCTTAAGGAGTATATTTGTGTGGCAATGTAGTGTCCATTTTCTATGCAGGGCCAGAAAAGCGAGTAACATTAGTCAAGTCAATCAGTGGGTGTAAAATCGATCATTTGCGATTTTTATTGAAAATTACATATTTTTTCAGTTACTTGTTAAAATTTTGTTATGCTGACTTCATTGCCTTACATTGCAAATGTAAGTGAGAGGGACAACAAAAAGCCTGCGAATGCCAACAATGGGAACACAGTGTAATTACCGTTGAAGTGAAAATTGTTATTCTCAACTTTTTCTCTTAAATGAAAACATAGTCTTACAAACTCTAAATTATAGTCAGCAATGAAAGGAGACAGGAAGTATACGTAAGTACTTTTCGTTGAGATTGTATCCTGAAATAATAGTGTTGCAGTTCGTAAATGTTAGTATTGAAACTTATTATTTTAAGAAAACTTGTACCTTTGTAGGGTTAAGTCGATCATGCCATCGGCCTACTCGAAACAGATAGGACCAGCAGGAAGAATAAATTGTTCACCGAAATACCTCCAACTAACACTTATAAACAGAAAAGTGTCATAGTATAGCTTATATTGATGGGATAGTGGGGAAAGAGGAAGACGAAATTATGGTGAATTTCTTGCGTAAGAGAAGCACTGCCACAGGAACGTATTTTGTACACCCCTCTGTGCGTGACTGTGGGAACAACGTAGTTTTTAAAGTGACATGAGGAGGGGAAGATTTCAAATAACATCTGATATAAACCTAAGCAATGTTGAATTTCATTTTAGATTATAATAGAAGGGTGGTATTTCAATGTAAATTTTGAATTCTTAAATCTTTGTTTGTCGGTATGTGAAGTATTAAAATGTGTTTTTATGTTTTATGAGTTGGCAATCATAGTCACGATTGTACAGTGGAGATCTATAGGCCTAATTGTATTGAATAGTATGATCACAGTAACAAAAGATACACTATATAATGCTATAGGCATATATTGAAGATTAATATTGTTGTACACCCCTTATAACAAATAAAATATATGTAATACACTTAATTTCTTTTTTAAAAACATAAACAGTGATCGACTTTACTCCACAATATTTTAAAATCGACCTTAAATTAAAAATCCAATGGTGATCAATTTTACCCTATTTAAGCATGTAACTTCGATCAAAAGTCAAATAAAAAAACAGTTTTCTATAGATTGTAATTCAATTCTTATAACGTGTCTTCATAAGTGAAGGATATGACGACAAAATGAGGAACTTCGCCCCATTGCATAACATCAATATCATTAAAAAATTTCAAAATTTTGATCGACTTTACCCTCTTCTACGGTAACAGTATAAGTTTGTAATATCTATTGTAACACTTGGTTTCACTCTGATTCTTCCATATATTAAATTCACTGTAGGCAGTCATTCTACTGTGAGAGGATTGTCACAGAAAGCCTCGTAGCGAGGCGCGACAGCCTCGCTTGCAGGTAAAGACACTCGCAAGCTTCAGGGGAGGCTGAGGAGGAGAAGATTATTGGTTCACTATGATTTGGTAGGTCTTGATAGCAGGATGCGGGGCTAGCCTCAACCGTGATATAATATGCTGCTGTGGTTTGTTTCTTTTTCTGTGAATGTGCTGCAGTGTTGACTGTTAGTTTAATCAAAAGTATATGCATGTGTGTGTTACATAATAATTTTGTGTAAAATGGCTCATATTGAGATAGCATTGAGGTCATTATTTGCAGAATTAAAAGAGAAACCTTTTTCAAGTTGGGCGTATGAAACAAAATGAGTTTACAAAGATAGGAGATCGACATCACATTTACATATTAAAATAGCGGATGGAGGAAGACAAAATTGAAAATTTAAATTTTCTTGGTATAAGAAATATCCTTGGCTAACAGAGTTATAAGTTATGTTGTTATATATGTACTCTGTTTGGGAGTGAAAATGAGTCATCATCATCTAACTGTAGGGTCTGTGTCACAAAGAATTATTATAGAAAAACCGAGAAACATCTGCTGCATAAAAAGATACAAGGTAAGGAGATATTTTCAGCCTAACCAATATTTACACATTAGCTTCGCCACTGGCTCCCATCTAGGTAGCTGATGAAAGGTAGTTCAAAATATGCATTACAGAACTGTCGAAAGTGACTTATTTGTTTGCAGGAGTTTAACTCCCTAATATATTTTCTTTTTCAACTTACGGTAGGTCTATATTCCGGTAATATTATTTTGTCATATTAATAGTTAATACATTAATTTACTGTA
Source organism: Periplaneta americana (assembly GCF_040183065.1). Taxonomy (NCBI): domain Eukaryota; kingdom Metazoa; phylum Arthropoda; class Insecta; order Blattodea; family Blattidae; genus Periplaneta; species Periplaneta americana. The sequence goes on from NC_091126.1 coordinate 49,008,099, forward strand.
CATATCATTTGTGGATGCTACATTTTTTTCTTTTAATTTCTTGTAAGTTTTCTTTCAGTAAAACTGGAAATTAGCACTTAAAATCTTCCCTCTTGTACACAACTATCCTCAGTTTCGATTAATGGTTTCTTTATTATTTCGAAGAATAAGATACCTTCTTTCCACTCTAGTGAATCTCAACTGAATATGTGAAGGGGCCATGATCAAAATACCGAATTTATAACTTGTTTTGGGCAAGCCTGTGGTCCAGGCAACAGTCTCGAGATTTCCCCAGGTACTCCAGTTACCTTGTGGCATCCTAAAAATTCTCAATAATAATAATAATAATAATAATAATAATCATAATCATAATCATAATCATCATCATCGACATCATTCTTTACGAGTATAATGAAGACCCACCGTCTGTGGTGTATGTTGGATAACCTCCAACGAACTAAGTGATCTAGATTTCTCGATACTAGTGACATCTATGAGCCACGTTCGTAGAGTCGGAACGAAGTGCCTAGAGCCACATAAATGGGATAGCTCAAAATTAAGGCGGGATTCATTACTTCCGATGACAGCATGACTGGCGTGGGACATGGAAAGTGCAACTCATTATCTGATAATAGTGCGATAGGGTGATGCTACAGCCGTTTTGCACCACATCATAGCGAGCCAAATTCTACTAGCCGCTTTCTGACCTCACTTCAACATACCTCATCAGAGGTGAACGATCATCCAACGTGTGATGAGTACGACGATCCCTTCCTAACGATAGGCTATAGCTCTTTTCGATATCAATGTTCGCTACTCATGGCACAGATTCGTGACGTTGCCGAGTAAGTATCAGTTCCATACACTGGCTGAAATCTAATGAGAATATTTCATCCCTCGTGAGGACTCGAAACAGAGCTCATTTCGTTGCCTATCGCTAGAATAAGACATGGCCCTTTAGGTTTAGGCTATGCAACGATGGCGAGGGACAATGATAGGATGATAGACTGGGTAAATTTTTCCTGAGCTGGGACATATGAAAGGCTGAATTTATTACCCAATTGATAGGATAATTTGGGTAGGGGACATGTAAAATCAATTTATTACCCCAAATGATAAGACGATAAGTAGGAAAACATTATACTTTCTGAGATGGGATGTAGGCTATCAGGCGAAATTTACTAACTTTGATGATATGATGATAGGCTATAGATTGCCATCCTAATGTGTGAAACACCTAATCCCCGAGACAGGCTCATACGAGAACAACACTTCTGGGGCGACGTGTGAGTGTGTGCGTGCGTGTGGAAATGCATTATCTCCTATGATATCAGGATAAGCTGTAAATTATTTATGGGGTGGAAGATGTAAGAAGAAATTTATTACCCCCCGATGAAATATGCGGGCCTGTAGGAATGAATGACAAAGAGAAACATAGCTACAACGATTCCGATCACCATTCATTATCATTTTGAAACTTGCGCATTAGGTTATACAATATTACTATCAGGATTAAAGCAATTCAAGCCAAAAATATAAAGATGCTGCGATGCAGACCTGTGAAGTTTGGAAATATTAAAGCGCCAGATAACATAGAATTGATTGTTTTACGATTCAGACCTGTGAAGTTTGAAAATATTAAAGCGCCAGATAACAAAGAATTGATTGTTCCTGTGACAAGGGTTAATCTATGCTTTCCGTACTGCTTTTGTTATTATTTGAAATGCATTGTAAGAGTAGGCCTACACTTTCTTCAATGACACCATATCAGTTTAATTAACTTAGATTTCCAACGAATTCGTTTCAGAGTTTCATTTATTGAATTTCTATGTTATAGCAAATTAAAACTAAATACTTCGTCAGATTTCTGGAATAGAAGATGGGGAAATAATCGTTCGAAATATTTCTCTGCTTAGTTTATCACATAGAAGAATGTAAAATGAATCATGCTGACATGTGTATATGAACATAAATTAATATTATATATATATATATATATATATATATATATATATATATATATATATATATAATACATAGAGGCTATAACTCTCCTTCTTAGAGCGATAATATTTCCCATAAATATGTAGGAAAGAAGGAATTATTAAATACACATCACCAGTTTCCGTACCTGATGTGAGAAAATGCGCACAATAATGTTGGTAACACTGAAGGAGTTTGTAAAGACGCTTGCTTCCCGTTTGAACCCCTTGAAGAATATATCTCTTTTCAAAGTAATTTGTAAAATTCGAACTTATTGGGAAAGGTCTTCAGCTATTGCAACAGAAAACATGCCTAAAAGTACGAAGAAGAAGAAGAAGATGACGAAGGCTGATTTATCGGTAAACATGCATGAGCCGGATGAATGGAACACAAAATGTGACCCAAGACGACCTTCGGCAATCAAACGTTTTAACAGGTTAGTTATATAAATAGCTATATTGTAACATATTTCGTGCATGTAATGGTTATAATTAATTTAAGGCAATTTCAATTAGTTTCTAAATATTGTCAAGTGAATTTCCTGTACAAATATTATTGCCTACGTTTTGATATGTACCGGAAAACCAGTTTCTTTCTAAGTAGGGTATTTAAGAAAATAACGCATTTATCTCTTATAATAGAAGCTGTGGACTATGATTTTATTGTTCAACATAACCTGGTCGTTAGTCAGAAATATATTAATCACCGTAATTATATGCTATATTGTCACTCAGCTCTCATGTAGGCCTACTTCAAATGTGATATGTAGGCCTATGTTTCATACAGTGCATTGGAGATATTTTATAATAGACAGAATTCATAAGCCCACATAATAATCTTTATAAAACGTTGAAGTTGGAATAAAATATTTGCTGCTTGCAAGACGCACTTCTCAAGCTATTCATTTGTCTACAATACGGGATGCAATAGCCCTACATAATACTCTACATAAAATATTGAAGTTGGAATACTATATTTGCTGCTTACAAGACGTACTTTTCAAGCTAATCATTTGTCTACAATACGGGGTGCAATAGCCCTACATAATACTCTATATAAAATATTGAAGTTGGAATAATATATTTGCTGCTTGCAATACGTACTTCTCAAGCTAATCATTTATGTAGGCCTACAATACGGGGCGCAGTTCATATTCCGAAAGCTGGAATTTCGAATGTAATTTTCATGCGTAAGTTTCATATGAATCTGACATATGACATCATATAGGACCATTAAATTATCGTTTCCAGAATGTTTAATAGATTGAGGAGTGCTCCATAAATTGCAAGCGCCTATAGGCCGGCGAATAGGCCTACAGGCAAGTGTTTATTTGGCTACTGAAAACTCAATGCTTGGTGGATATGAAATTAATTACTTGCGATGACAACGTGGCGGGTGGTAGAACATCATTTCTGAGGTGTGAGACATGGAAAATGGAATTCATTACCTGATAATAGGGTGATGCTACAGCCGTTTCGCGCCATATCACAACAAGGAAAAACATAGCTTCAACGATCATAGAGAGCCAAATTCTACCAGCCGCCTTCTGACCTCATTTCCACATAATCTCATCAGAGGTGAACGATCATCCAACGTGTGGTGAGTACGACGATCCCTCCCTGATGTCTTCTCTATGTCAGATATCGCTACTCATGGTAGACATTCTTGACTTTGCCGGATTTTGTTATCTGTCATAGTGCTTGAAGACCTACTGTCTTAACATCAACTACGAAAGCAGAACTTCCCAGTAGTTTTTCAGAATTGCGTGTACACAAGCAGTTGGAAATGGAATTAAATTGGAATTGAATTTACGGAAGGGGAGCGCTATGGCCCAGCACTGCGACCTGTTATGATATTGCGCTAACCCTCAAGCTAGCCGCATTTCCAAACCCACACCGGCTGACTACACTAAGGTTTGTTGCGTACCCAGGTTTCGAGCAGGCAACCCTCCCTCGTCCCTAGGTCAGCCCCCTCCGGCGATCGGGGAATGCTATGGAATGATGACGAAATGGAGAAAGGTTGACAGAATGATGTAGATGCCTAATATGGGGAAACGGGAGAACCCCGAGAAAAACCCCAACTGCGACCTTGTCCACCACAAATGTCACTATGGAATTTTCAATGAAAAATCGCAGATTTGACCGGGACTGGAACGCGGGCCGGAGGTCTGACCACTCAGCCACCTCAGGGGTACACAAGCAGTTGGCAATCCATATTGAGAAGATTATGAAAGAGTTCGTGAATTTTACTTTCATTCGCCGGGACACTTTCGCAACTGACGTGAGCAACAAGGGAGCACTGTGGTGTATGTTACGTTGATGTTATAAGGCAGTGGTCGTCAGCACTCGCGAAAATGGGTAAAGTGCAAGGAGTGCAACAAAATATGCTCCATCGTGCAGAAAGATAGGGAGACAGCAAACCCGCCAGCAGCCACGAATGCACGGTAGTACTGTACGATTATTTAGTCCTGACAGCCAACGGAGATATGCGCCTGGGTCAGGCGAGTCCATTTAGTTACGCCAAGGGGTATTTGAGTTAGTTACTCACTTGTCTTCGAAGCGATCGGATGTCATGCGTGCGGTTGAGCGGTATGTTTCTAGTACAATTAAGCTGTACTGCATTCCTTTACCGACCGCTCGCCCTTATCTCTGCTCCGGAGCTCTCCACACTACTCTTATCACTTCCCCTCTTTCGCGTCGCTGAGCTGTCAGGACTAAATTAATCGGTCTGTACAATGTTATATCCGCGGGTAAGTAACGCTAGCTCGAGGGTGCACTGTCCTGATGACCGCTGTTATAATATTTTCTTATGACCAGAATAAAGATAGGTCTATTATTATTATTATTATTATTATTATTATTATTATTATTATTATTATTATTATTATTATTATTATTATTATTATTTAGAAGTGTTACACATTTGATTTACATGACAGAATAATTTTACAATAGGCCTATTTGTCCCATATGCCAGTCATGAAAGTCGGCGCTATGATCCTTAGCATATGGTTTTCTGCGTGAGAAAAATAAAGCTATACGGTGTCGCGGAACTATAAGGACCCGAGTGTGCAAGAAGCGGCTTAAGTAGCATCGATTTTCAAGTCATTATATTTCGTAAACGAGGAAAAAGCGAAACGGAACGCTACCACCACGTTTCTTAACGAACGAAAATTAGCTTTAATATGCAGTTTCATTAAATTCAAGCATCATAAACTGGAACGGTTTCCTTGCAGGCCTAAGTGTGAGACGACTTCTAAACGAGGGATATGGTGAACGGTGCACAGGTAGAGGACCTGTACCTAGATCACCGGATTTAAATCCTTTGAATTGTTGTGTAGAGGGTCATACAAAAAAACCTAGTTTACACAAAATATCACCACACCTGAAGAATTGCAGCATCGGATGGTAGATGCCTTCCACCAAATGAAGAAAGAGCCAGGATTGCTCGAGCGCATTCTTGGATCTTTGCGGAGAAGACTAGACAGATGAATTCAAGTGTATGGTCAGCATTTTGAACACCATCTGTACAATTCTTCAGTTAACATGTTCATAGGCCTACTGCACTGCACCTTGTTTACCCAGAAACTTTACTGTTCAAAGAAAATCGTTTATTTTGTATATGTTCAGTCACATTTCTGTGGTGTTGAAAACAAAATTATGAATTTTACTGTCTCGTGATTGATAAATTAAATAAAATTGCCACTGTCTTTGTTGGAATTGGTAGTTAATATTCTGCGGGCCTCAACCAGCACAAAATGCGGACCTATGATTACTGGAACCTTTTTTCTTCTCTTCGTTTTTGCTTCTCATTCAAAATCTTTTACCATCACTTTTGAAACAACCTGTATATGTTTTGTATCTTCTATTTCATCACATAATATATACCGATGTCATTTTCTGTATTACTCCTAAAACTCTTCAGTGTCTACACTTCTTATCTAATCAATGCAAAATCAATTCTAGCATCTTTTCTCGCATATTGTTTCATCTGGTTCTTGACTCCATACAATTTCAACTTTCCTGTAATTTTGTAGTGAAGTTAAAAACGTTATGTATAGATTACTACTTTAACATATTTAATGCTTCTTTGATGTTTCAGAGAAGAGAGGGACAAGAGAAGTTCCTCGATTTTCAAGAACACACGCATTTACGACCTTTCGTTTGTCGATAAAATGTTTGTACTCACCTTGCTTCTGAACTGGATTGGTATTATGAGTGACGTAAGATATTACTTTATTATTATTATTATTATTATTATTATTATTATTATTATTATTATTATTATTATTGTTATTTTTATTATTGTCATTATTATAATCAACAATAGTTTCACTACTTTTATTATTGCCTTAGACTTACCAACGGTAAATTTTACACTATTCAATAACGTGTATTTTCCATTATCTAAGTTGTTACACTTGTGTTCCGAAAATATCGAAGAGGCACCAGAGATCATATGAGATTTCGATTTCTTATGTGGGGTATTATGATGATACAGTATTTGGAACATTTTGTGGTCCATTGTACTAATCCCTAGCTAGGTTTATTATTACCAAAGCTCGGAACTTGGGGACTTGTGTCTTTGAACGTGGCTAAGCGACCGGACTTCAATGTCAACAAACTCCCGCTTCCAGCACAGAGGTACTGTCAGGTCTGCTATAAAAGTGGTTCCTGGCTGGAACAACATAATGATAATATTATGGTAGGTTGGAACAAGTAATTTTATAGCATATATATAAATAAACATGCAAAATATATCTAATTTACAGTTCTGCTCTGTACATTTCATTACAGTGTATGACTACATGCATTCGAATATTTTTCGAACCCATACCTTCTTCGTCTGTTAGTTAAACATGATTTGAAACGAAAGAAACTTATTTCCACGTCACATGAAGTGACGGGAGCAAAATTAATTATTTTTTATTTGATTTATTTTAACTAGCTACCTACTGAATACAAATTACATTTATAAAACAAAAATGTTTCTAGCCACTACCGTAAGAGCCAGGCTCGTGTACGGTGTGCTCTTAGTCAATAATATAACATAAAATTTACAAGGACAGTTTACTAAATACAGTAAGTAACTTAATTCAAACCAATAAATACAACACAAGAGCAAGAATAAAGAAGAAAGAGAAAAAGAGAGAAAAATACACATTTAATATAAATTGACAATTCGACAGAAGCCAGTGATATTCAATAAAAACAAGAATATAGTAGATAGAAATATAAGGTAAAAAAAATACATTTGTTAATATTATATTATATCGTGGATAATTTTACAAATTTATTTTTTAAAAGCTTCAATTTTAAAAAATTTCAAATTTAGAAAATGGTTTGTAATTGTATTATAAAGTCTTAGGCCGAAATAAAGTATTGAATGTTTTCACTGTCACTGTTTCCTGTTCGATTTTCAGTAGTTGCTAGTTGATCTCGTATCTGACAAAGATAAGTATCCTAAATTTGTCTCGAAAATAGTTTTTAATTTCTATGTCATTACTAGGGAAGGTTCCACTACGACTTGATCCATGGCTATGGACAAATTTTCCACCGATTTAAGGGACTGCAATATATTTCAATGAATGCCCGTTTCCAATCTCTAGTTTGTGTTTGACATAAGTTACAAAATATAAACTCTCCATTCGAAGAAAATAATGTATCTCCTCAGAATTCCTCCACGAAATTCTGTACCTAAATTTTAAGAAATATATTTTCAAACGTATACAATACCCATTCGAATAATACGTATTTTCTTATTTTCAAACAGACCGTTTACCTCTAATTAATTATCTGAATGTCATTGGCTTCGACACGATACAGTTTCCTCGTCCTTCTTCCTGTCATTCGACGTGACCACTTTCTTAGTACACACGACTGTCCCTGAGCAATTGCAGCGTGAGCTTTGTGTACGTTGTACCTGTAACCTTACTCATGCACACGACACACAAGTCCCCAAGTTCCGAGCTTTGATTATTACTAATAACAATCGACTTTGCCAAGGCTCGCCATGTATCAAGGATCCATTTTTGGCAATTCCATCTTACCACAGTCTACTATATACAGTCACGAAGCTTGAGTTTTGAGGGTGCTAGAAACAATAGACTGTGACGGTACTATTTTACATTGCCTGTAATGAGGCGATATTAGCGATCCTAGTGGTGAGCAACTACCTAATGTTTGCATATTTACTACGTATTGAGCTTCGCGACTGTATATACTAGACTGTGATCTTACTCTACTTCTGAACTAGCTTTCTCCACACGTAGCCGACTGGTGATTGGAGAAATGCTGGTAAATGTTATATACTGTGTTTGCGTGTGCGTATGCATGTGTAGGCCTATGTGATATTTAATATAAAAAGCTTATTCCTTGGATAAGATCCAACAATAAATATAATTATAATATTATATCCAGGTCTTGAAGTATAACTATAATCGATGTTTTATTCACAACAAAATTCTTAACAGCCAACATGTTCATTCCATATGAATTATATCATCATGTTTTATAGTTACGATTTGTATTAGCTATATACAAAATTGTTCGGAGCTGAGTTAAGATTTTTTGTGAGCAGGTAGAAAAGCGAATTATTATCGATTGATGTAAAAACCCAAAAATGTCAATTTTAGTAGTTAAATTACGTTAGTTTCACACTAAGCACAAATTGAATACATTTCAAAGAAAAAAAAATCATTTTCCCCTAAATGTTAACATTGTTTTTCTGGATATGTGTGGATGAAAATTTGTCCAGTTTTTCCTGGTCTTCCAGCGTGAGAAGCATATATGGTGTGCTAAGGTAGCTTATTTGTAGTAGTAGTTAACTACAGTGTGTCTTTCCCATCATGTCCACGTGATTCACCGGCCGCATGCCCAGTGGGAGGCCACGCTTCTGCCGCTGAGATGGCAAGCGCCCTCGCGTAACTTAACTCGTTGAAACTTACAATGGAGCTACATGCACAATATCTGGTTCTCTGATGAACAATATTGTTCATTCTGTCATTCTGTGATGCCGCATGGCTATGCAGATAAATTCAAGCCTCATCATAAAAAAATCGATCGGGGATCATTACTTACCTTTTCTAACACCTAATTGCAAAAATTAAACTTGCAATTGTGATCTTGGAGTTGTAAATCATGACATGATGGAATTCTGTATGGTTTCAGTTTCAATAATTTTGTTGCCCAATCCCGTAGATCAACCGTGGCGAAAATGCCATCGTGCGCCGAGCCACTGTGTAACCTGCAACGTGCATAGCACCTATGGAGGGAGGCGGACACTCGAAGGGGAAGTGAAGCAACTGTCTGAATTATTAACGGATTTTCATTTTCCTTACGTCAAGCACTCAAAAATAATTTTATACAGTATAAGGCTACAAACTAATGTTTAGTACATGTAACGAAGAAAGAAATGAACAAGAAAACATAGGACACATTATCACAACCTAAAATTAACTGTCTTCAGAATGTCTCTGCGACAGTTTCAAAATCAGGAATTATGTCACTTGCTGCTAGTCGTAGTTGATCACAAAGGTATTTGTCTGTCAGTCGTGATCTAAATTTGGTTTTTACTATTTTCATTGTTGAAAATAATTTTTCACAAACGTAAGTTATATCGAACATGGATTCAACAGAGCAAGCGAAAGAACGAAGGTTCGGATATTTATTTTTTGGCAAAGATTTGAGAAGTTCAATATTTGTCAAGTCCTTACTTCTAGCTTTCATTTGACATCATATTGTAAATATGTGAGTTTAACTTGAAGATCTAACCACATTATTCGTACATCTGCTGAAAAAGGATCGACGTACAGATATGATGATGATGATGATGATGATGATGATGATGATGATGATGATGATAATCTTTTAATGTTTCATCAGTAACATGTAGTAACTTATAATGCCGTTTTATGTTATACAACCGTTTCCTCGTAATACTCGTGAACAAATCATACATTTAATATATTGGCAGAAAAAAAATGCGTCCTCCCATCCTACTTCAAACTTTCATTTTGTAGAGGTACATGGTTTCGAGAGAGACATTGCGACGATATGCCACTCGCAGTTCAGAGACAAATACAAATGAAACGGAGTTTGACTCCAGTGAGTGAGAGGGTGGGGGTTGGGGGAGGTAGGAAGCAAAGGAAATGCACAGCTATCATTGCGAGCCACAATGTGCTCGTGAGTCGCATTTTCGCCACGGCTGCTGTAGATGCTTTAGAAATCCCTGTCTGATGTGCTAAGCGTCTCGGAGACATGCGTGGGCTACGCTCTAATGCCGCACCAATTTCATCCAGTTTTTCCTCTATAAGAACACAGCACTTTTGTAGTCTGTTTCTGTCATTTATAGAACCTGTTTCATTGAATCTATTAAATAACCTTAATATTGTTTTTCTAGAGGATACTGGCCTATCAGGAAATTTATGTTTGATCTTTCGCCTTATAAAGGACACGATTTTCTATTCTTTATGTAGGCCTACGTGTTGTGTATGTAGGCCTAAATAAGTTCCCTTTGTGAATATCTGTTTACCATGACGAAACGATCTGTTCTCCATCTCAGCTAAACGAATACTACCAGAGGACAATTCATAGAAAAACTGTTTTATGTATGGACGTCGAAATGTTGATATAAATGGGAATGGTCTTGATTAACTGCGTCAGCACACATGTCGTCTTAGAGGTCGAAGCATGGACTTCCACTGGGCACGTGACCGACCGGTCAATCATCGCGGGCATGATGGCGAAGACGCACTGTACTTCGATTTTGTTGGAATTAAATGTTAATAGGTAATACTTGGTTACACTTTACAGCATAAGGTTTTCTGTTGGGCAGCTGCCTATGTATGCATGTACTCTCGAGCACAATTCGAGTACACAGATTTTATAGCAAATCATTACTACGTCGCCTTGTAAGTATGTTGTTTATGTATTTCTTTTATTATTAATTATCGTAATTCATTCATTCATTCATTCACTCCCTCACTCACTCTCTTACTTCTGTATTGATTTGTTTATTTATTGTTTGTTTGTTCATTTGTTTATTTTAATTTATACTGGGCATAGAATCTTTTCATGCGCTGCACCAGGTCACAAAATACACAAGCAGTGTAACTGAATGGAAGTAAAAAGAACAAAAATTCTAATATACTACTATGGCTAGGTCGCTATCTAGGTACTAGAATATGTTCATAGCCTAAACAGTTTGCTCTACACTACCCTATAGGACACAAATCACATTTTTAAGCATGGAAATGATATTGTCTACAGTCAAAATATTGAAACAAAGCATCAATTTTTTTTTTCGAAAACCGCCCACAAATAAAATAAATATACGTACACAATATATAGCTCTAGGCATACGAAAGGAGGAATCCTTCCAGCCATACTTAGCCTTCATGTTCATACTTTTCTACAAGGTGGTGCATCGGGAGACACTCATAGAGATCTGAAGGTTTTAGAGGGTGAACAATAAGCATGGATTATTGTTAGTAACTTCTTAAATTTTAATTTTACAAAAAGAAGTTTTATACAAAAACCGTTGGGGGGAAAACCATGCAATATTATGCCAGTGTTCGAAAACGATTAGTTATTCAGACTTACAGAATGTGACAGTAAACTCATTTTTTTAATCGCGGTCTATATTAAAGTTTACACATTCCGAATCTCCATTAAATTTTACGTTTGAATGCGTAGAAACTTTACCCATGCTCCCGTTTTTGTCTCTTAACTATACATTAAACTTGTTTCGTGGACTTCATATTTGAGACAAATAAGTGTGTAAAATCATGCTGAGTAGGCCATAAAACTAAACTAAACGCTGTGACTAACCAAACTTTATCACAGATGCTCAAAATGAGAATCATTCACGGCCAAAAATTATCCCAGTCTATCACGAAAATAGTTTTTTTAGTAGGTTATTTTACGATACTTTATCAACATCTTAGGTTATTTAGCATCTGAATGAGATGAAGGTGATAATGGCAGTGAAATGAGTCCGGGGTCCAGCACTGAAAGTTACCCAGCATTTGCTCATATTGGGTTGAGGGAAAACCCTGGAATAAACGTCAAGCAGGTAACTTGTCCCGACTGGGAATCGCACCCGGGTCACCTTATTTCGCAGCCAGGTGTGGACAAGAAAATAGTTAATTCCTTTCCTCATAGTTATATAACTGGTTTGTTCCATCTCGTATCTACAATGTTTTTAAATATCAGTGAACTGGTATGATTAGCATGCTTCACAAATGAATACAATATTATTTGTGGTAGCCGTATATTAATTTTTCAGATTTCTTTTATTATCCAGAGAAAAATTATTTTTAATTACCAGTAGCCTGCTCTGATTATTATACATCACGAGTGTAGCTTTAGTGCTTGCTTAAGTGAAATAAAATCTTAGATTCCTTACATTGCCTAGAAAAATATTATTTTCAATAATTAATTAATTGATTGCTATGATCAACATACATAGTGCTTGCAAACGTATATTAAATTTTAGATTATTTTATCTACTTTATAAAAATTTTAATTCTAATGATCAATAAAATTTTATGATTAGCATACATGGCAAATTAGTGCTATTCTACTGTTTGCAGTAATGTAACAAATTATTAGAATTTCTTAGGAAATGTAGAACAAAAATTAATTACAATGCTCAGTAGCCTGTTACCATTATAATAGACCCACCGGTGTAGCTCAGACAGTAACGCACTTGGCTCTTGATCTGGAGTTGTGCTCGGGCATGCATTAGATTCCCGCTTGGGTTGAGTACTTGGTTGGATTTTTTTCCAAGATTTTCCCCAATCATAAGGTGAATCCTTGGTCTCATCTCGCTATCACCAATTCCATGACGAACCCAGTAGTTCATATGGCGTTGTTAAATAACCAAGGTAATAACATTAGAATATACTGGTATTTGAGATATTAGTTTTTGCAATCATGTAGGTTTCTTACGTTATCCAGAGAAAATCACAAATGAATTTAATTTTGTTGCTGATTCGTATATTAAATTCTTATATATCTTTAATTTCCTAGGGGAAAATTTAATTATAATAAGATTCATATATACAGAAGTTTTGTTAAAGAAACGGAGACACATTTTCAGTGAAGCAATTTAAGGGAGGTATTATTTCAGTATATGAAGTTTAACCTAACCATTCAGAAGGTTCATCTCCCTTGTCACCTGCCAGTATATTTATTATTTCGGTGCAGGAGTTGAAGTTATCTGACATTAAATACAGTGATGTTCATTTTTTCAGTATCTGCGCCACCGGCCTGTTCACCAGTTACTTTGTCTACCCAGAACCCATGAAGCTCCAAAACTCATATGAGGCACTGATGAAGATATTTGATACAATTTTGGAACCAGTTTTCACAGTGCTTAGAACAATATTTAACTCACTATTCAGATTTGATCTTTTTTAACTTATGAAATTCATCTTTATATGTATTAATTCAGATTTATGAATATCAACTTCGTGTAAAGCAGTTTGCTTTTCCAAATTAATATTATGAATCATTACAGAGTATTGTTTATGATGATTCCGATTTAAATATGGCAGTAGTGTAAATTTAATGTGTGATCCTGCAATGTTTCTTTAACAGTGTATGGAATAAATTTCTCGTTTTGAAATATAACCTAGTATTTATTTATTTTAGATTTAAGTACAAACATTTGTATGACCATAGTCTTATAGAGTGTAGAAATTGCATTTCTCATTACATAAGTAGACACTTGAAAATTTCTCCTCTGTTCCATGTTATGGATGTTAAAATAATCCCCACACTCGGTTATGAAGTCAGAAACTTTGTAACAACTAAGACACAGTGAATGTCTTTGATATCTAATAGAACATAGGCTCTCAACCTCTTTTAATGATGTACCACCATTTTTAATTTAAGACATTAGATGTACCGGTACCAATAATCAAATTTATAATGGTAAATTGTAAAGTATCGCCCCCAGAATTATAATAAACATTCCTGTGCTCCAATATCAATAGTACATTGCTTTATTGAGACATGTGTAATTTTAAAATGTTACTATTTTAATTTATTCAATGAGTTTTTCCACAAAATATACAGAAAAATGATATATATGTTTATATTTTATGATAATTTATATTTTTATTTCACACTTTAAGTAGTCTACTACACAGCAGTGGTTCATATACCACAGTGGTACGCATACCATAGGTTGAGAAACGCTGTAATAGAGCCACACAACCTTATTCAACAATTGTTATATAAAGGCGAGTCAGTAATTAAATAATAATCAATGGTCATTTCCAGTAAATACAGATGTTATGCAATTTCTGTACAAGATCTCAAAATACTGAAACTCTTTTTTTTTTTGTGGACAAACTTCTGACACTAACACGAATTTTTATTCTATACGGAGGAGTTGTAATTTTGGGACTATAGTACAGTAGTCTTTGAGATTTAAATATGAAAGTTCAGTAGCTTTATAGGCTGAGAGACTGAAAATTCTATTTTCTGAGCAATGCGACTCACGAGGTAGAGATTTCTTTGGTGTATATTCTTGTACAGTGTGATTCTTACAGTTGTACACACAACTCTCATAAGCTGGCTTCCAGCAAGTGATAGCATGGAGCTGGGATTGTGTCATGCACTTGTATAGAGAAGTGGTTCCGACTACACGATACGCATGCATGGAACAAGAGAACTGCTATTATAAATAAATTGAATTTAAAAAAATGAATCTCAATTACTACATTACAAGAGATGTTCGAAATGTTCGAAATATTCTCCACTAGCATGGACGCAAGCGTTGTAGCATGAGGTGATGTTCCTATTCAACCACAAGAATTCTTTCAATATTTTCTCTACTAATTGTATCCTTTACGCGTTAACACTCCACAATTTTTTGGAACTCCTTATTCAGTACCGAACTTGTCGTTAAGTCTTCATGCTAATTTATACTTAAAGAACTTGCAACACACGGAAAAACGCAGTTCAGTAGTTAGAAGAAAGCCACTGACCACAACAAAAATACACTTATGTGTTACAAAAAGGAACAAGCGTATACTCATGAAGGCCAGGACTGCTTGGTCTGGAAATAGAATTGGCAGCTGTTATCACATGTCTTAAAGCAACAGAGCTGCATTCAAAGAACCACGTTTCACTAGGGTTTGTAGCTGCACATTTTTGGGTGCACATTGTGGAGATATGACTTTTTCCTCTCCTTGTGAGTGCATGGCATGGTCTCGGCTCTTGTTTTGTCACTTGCTAAGAGTGGGCATGTGGGAACTGCATGTACAACTGTAAGAATCCTCTGTGAGGTGAACTTGCTTCACTTGTCTTCTGACAAAATGGCAATCTGGTTCAGTGTTCTAATAAAGCACTACAATCTATTGCAAACCATTAAGCAATAAATTCATTTTATCAATCATTTATATATATTAAATCTTAAATTAGCAAATGTTTAATTTTTGGACTTGCACCACTTGTATTCTGAGCATCTCAAATGATAAATGAGGTTAGTTATTAATATATTGAACCATTTTTATTGACCTCAACGAAGAGGATAATTTTTCACCCTTTCCATTACTTGAAGAGGAAGGCAGATCTATCATTGCAAATGTTGAGAGTTTTATAGGAAACACCCGATTAAATTTTTCCTAAATAAATGGGAAATTTAAATTACGGTAAGTATATTGTGTAATCACCCATCACCATAAAAAAAGACAGCTTGTTACGAAATCACTCAATAAGCCTCAGCATGGGACTGATTCTCTGGCACAACCACAGCAATGGAATGAGGTTATGAGATTTGGTACTTGGAACGTAACTAGGCTTTATAAAACAGGATGGGTACCATTAGTAGCAAAAAACTATTTAAAAATGGATTTGAAGGAGGTGGGATATGATGATATAGACTGGATTAATCTTGCATAGGATAGGGACTGATGGTGGGCTTATGTGAGGGCGGCAATAAACCTGCGGGTTCTTGAAAAGGCATAAGTAGTTAAGTATATTATTTAATCACGTTTCTCTGAAACTCATTTGTTACATGTTGGCAGCTTTGCCTGGAACACTGTGAAAAACACTGCAGTATTTTATTGCTCTGTTGATTGATTAGTTGATTTGATAGTGCAGTAGAGACCATGAGGTCCCTGCGCACTTAGACCTCTTGCAGGTCCACTGTGCTCCCTACAGTACAGTCTTATAGTGGTTACAGAAGAACGGTCCTTTGTATAAAAGACCATTGGCTAAAGTCCTTAAATTCTCTCGCCAGCTGTCTACTGGTTTCACCTTGTATGATCCCAGGAGTTGTTGTTTGGCGAAATTGTTGCATCGACAGAAAATGTGGGCCAGGGTCTCATCCTCCATCCCACATTCCCTAGATGTCAGATCCACCATAATTCCGATTACATGTAAATGTCTCTCTCTAGGGGATCGTTTCCATAAGGAACTGTTAGGGGTTCTGCCAATTCCTGATGTGTAATTATTTACTTTTTAATCTTTAAAATATAATGTTAAGAAAACATGAAAAAGAATAAGAATAGAACTATAACTGTTTATTCAGCCATTCTATTGGCAATTATCAGGGCAACAATGGATACCGATTATGGCAATCTGATCACTAATGTACATTGTTGAAATAATAATAGGTGCACTTGAAGTAAGTTAAGTGTCTGCAGCGAACACATTTTCCAACAATAATGCACAGGTGTAAATTGTATGTGGAATTAATTTAAAATTCTGTGAAGGATATCTTGCAGAGTTGTTTTGACATTCCTTCAAGAAAGCACAGAAAACTTCTTCTGGAAAGGAAAGACCATTATTTTGAAGTACAAGGTGAGTTATGTGTTAATTTTGTGTCTCAAAATTTATTTAATAATATCAGAAAATGGTCAAATGTTTTAAATAAAAATTGTGCGAGTTTTGTCATCCCTTCTTCAAAATTTCTAATAGGGGGCGAGACCGATCATTGCGAGTTACGTCATCCTATTTTTAATATAGAATAATACCGATCCTAATTCACTTTTTTAAATACAGGATGACACCGAATCATAGATCGGTGGCTTAAAACAGGATCATTAAAACAATCAACATCCAAGTGTGCCACTACAACGTCAACTATCCCTAAACAAGTATGTGGGTCTGGCGAAGGCGAAATGGAAACTCCAGGTTTACAAAATAACTGCTCATCTGAAAATGTGAAGGAGCCAACATCCAAAACTCAATATGAACTTGCAATTAAAAAACGTAAATATAATTAGAGTTATTTAGTCTTGGGTTTCATGGATGCTGAAAATTGCCCTCAGTGTTTAATATGTGGCAGAATTTTACCTAATATTTCTATGGCACCTTCAAAATTATGTCGGCATTTTGAAACAAACCATGGTCAGTTTCATGACAAGAATATTGATTTCTTTGATAGAAAACGTCGTGACTTACTAAATTCACAAAACGTCTTAGCTCAGACATCTTATAATACAAATGAGAAAGCAACAGAGGCATCTTTCATTGTAAGCTACAGAGTGACTCAGGTGAGTCCCACACAGTATCCGAAAAATTAACAAAACCCTGCGCGTGCATGATCAATGAGAAGGAGGCTAAACACTTATCTTCCATACTGCTTTCAAATGATACAGTGGCTTACCGCATTCAAGACATGGCAGCTTATGTCAAGGGAGAATAAAACTGTCGGCTCAGATCATGTCAATTTGCACTACAGATAAACGAGTCAAGTGATGTAGCAGATCTGGCAGTTGTACTAGTGTTTGTCCGTTAACATTATGAATATGTTATTGAAGAAGATATGTTATTATGTAAACCACTGCTAGCTAATGCAACAGGATCTGAAATTTTCAGATTTGTTAGTGAGTACTTGCAAGAAAATCATATACCCTGAGACAATTGTGTTCATGTCTGCACGAATGGTGCAAAGACAATGGTTGGGAAAACAGCTGGTACAGTATCACACATAAAGTCAGTTGCAAAAAATTGCAAAAGCAGTCATTGTATTTTGCACTGTCAAGCTTTGGCCACATTAAAAATGCCACTGTCCCTCAAAAATGTTCTCAATGAAGAAGTAAAAATCGTTAATTTTATCAAATTCAGACCACTAAATTCAAGACTTCAAAATCATTTTTGAGGACATGGGATGTCTTCATAAATCTCTGCTTCTCCATACAGAAGTGAGATGACTTTCTCGCGGAAAAACTTTAAGTAGACTCTTCAAAGTTAGGGCTGAGGTGATGGCTTTCTTCACTGATCACCATTTCGAGTTGAACAATCGTTTGAGTGATAAATGATGGCTCTTGAGACTTGCCTATTTATCTGATATTATTGTCGAAATGAACGAAGTAAATGTGTAGTTGCAGGGGAAAAATGCTAAAATATTCACTGCAGCAAATAAAATCAGGGCTTTCAATAGAAAATTGCAGTTCTGGATGAGAAGTCTAACCGGCCGTGAATTCGAGAGCTTCCCTGCTTTGAAAGTTTTCCTTGAGGAGAACGAAGAAACTCTCCGAGAACTTGATGAAATCAATGAAGAATTTGTAAATCATTTGGAGGATATGTGCCACACTGTAGAGCAGTATTTTCCAGAACAGGAAAGAAAACAGTTCTCAAAACTTGTGGGTCAAAAATCCATTTGACATCAAAGAAGAACTTTCTTCCCTACTTCTGAAGAATACGAAGCATTACTGGAATTGACGTCTGATTCATTCCTGCAACCTAAGCTTAAGAATCTCTCTGTGATTGATTTTTCTCACAGCCTGAGAAGAGAGTACCCAGTGTTATCAAAGAAAGTTATTACATTTATACTTCCTTTTGTAGGTACTTACTTATGTGAAACAGAGTTTTCTGTGTATACGTCTATCAAAACTAAATACCGGTACCAAAACAGACATGAGACTTCAGCTTTCCAACATGAAACCTGATATTAAAGAAATATGGAGGCATAAACAACAAAACCACTCGTAACTCCGATCTATTTCAAACAGGTGTTTTTTCTGAAGAAAAAAAAAAAGATTAAGTACCTGAATTTTAGTGTGAATTACAAAACAGTGTTAACAATGCAAGTGGACTTAATTTCACTTATGCTTTTTATATATTTACTGATCTTTGTAACAATAGCAAATATATTTCAGAAACATTTATAATTTTTAAATATGAGTATGTATAATGTGTGAGTTCAAAAAACATGTTTAATTTTAGTGGTAAAAATAAGCCAGGATTGCTAATCTTTGTAATAAGAGCAAATGCTGTTCAACAACATTATTTATAATTTTTAAATATGTATAATATATGACATCAATAAAAATGTGTAACGTTATAGGTAAAAATACATTTGGTAATATAATATTTGACTGTAACATACAGGGTGTTTCCGGGCTAGTGTTACAAACTTTCAGGGATGATGGCGAAGGGCACATGTATCAATTTGAGATAAGGAACCCTGGTCTGGAAATAACTGAGTCGAAAGTTACAAGCAAAAATAGTTGTATGGAAATGAAATAATTTTATTCCTCTGTACGCCTTATTTATGTGTATTTATCTGTACATCTTACACATACTGTAGTCATCTGACGTTGTTTACGTTGTCTACTTACAGTATTCCATTCAGTGCGCTGTCTCAGGTGTGGGGACAGGAAACTACACTAAAGCAATGCAAATGGCGTAATGTGTAACG
Organism: Periplaneta americana; assembly: GCF_040183065.1. Lineage (NCBI taxonomy): Eukaryota > Metazoa > Arthropoda > Insecta > Blattodea > Blattidae > Periplaneta > Periplaneta americana. The sequence goes on from NC_091126.1 coordinate 49,027,725, forward strand.
GACATGGTCGGTCCTGATATACACGTCTGTAGACAGCAGTGTATGCGTACAAGTTGCAGTGTCCAGTCGATCAGTCCTAGTGAAATGGAGGAGTACACGGGAGCGGAATATGCAGACATGATTTTCGAATATGGATGAGCCAATGGGAACAGTAGATAAGCTCATAGATTGTATCGGGGCAAGTACCCATGTAGGAGACATCCGACCCATACCATCTTTCCACGGCTGTTCCAAAGGTTAAGGAAAGGAGGGCACGTGGTGCCAAATGACAATTTCATTTCCACATAACTATTTTTGCATATAACTTTCGACTCAGTCATTTCCGGACCAGGGTTCCTTATCTCAAATTGATACATGTGCCCTTCCCCATCATCCCTGAAAATTTGTAACACTAGCCCGGGAACACTCTGTATATATATATATATATATATATATATACACACACACACACACACATCACTAATATTCTGCTGGGTTCCATAGTTTTATTTTGTGTTTAAAAGGGTTCCGTGGATACAAAAGTTTGAGAAAAGCTGCTCTAGGGAATTGTGTCCTGTTAGAAGGTCAGTTAACACCCTACCTTGCTTCCTGCTTAGAGACAGCAGTTCTTTTATGATTCTTGTGTCAGGTCCATCAATAATCTCATGAGCCTGACGTTGATAACCAGTAATACTTTGTGTCACAGTTTAGTATATACAGTCACGAAGCTTGAGTTGTGAGGGTACTAGGAACAATAGACTGTGCCGGTACTATTTTGCATTGTCTGTAATGAGGCGATATTAGCGATCCTAGATGTTAGAAACTATCTATGGATGCATATTTACTACTTATTGAGCTTCGTGACTGTATATACTAGACTGTGTTCGTGTACCGATACGCTTCACTAGCTGCAACCTGTGCCTACAGATACTACACCTTTCCATTGGCTAAAATATCAGTGAACGAAAAGTACATATCATATTTATGAGAGATATTCGCAAAAAAAATGTGAACACAAAAAGGGTTCTAACTGATGGGTATAGGGCTGTAGGCAAAAAATTTGCTGTTGTGGCAGTCTGTTGGTACAAGGTTATAATTATTTTCGTATTGAGTTGACGGACCCGCGAACACTAGCTACACTGGTAAATAATTATAGCTACACTGGTAAACAACTAACCAGGAATAAAATAAAACATCGTCCAGAAAATAGAGAAATGAAGGGGACAATGGCAATCAGCCCTTTCTTTGACTTCCTTGTCGAAAAGCTACCAAGAGTAAGCATGGGCTTGCATTTAGTTATTTTCATCAGTTCAAGAGGTTCTATTACGACTTATTCTTAACATATCGTTACATTGAAACAAAATTGTAGTAGATCTATTCAATACCGCTCCCAGACAGTGACCTGCATTTAACTTAGTGTACACTTTGTTGGCACCAGGTAGGTAAAAACGCTTAGTGGATTCTGCGGAGCTGGATACATGCAGTATGTACTCGTTTGTATTAATGGGTCCTCAGTCACCTGATGAAGTAAAGAGACATTAATATTCCCTGTCCGTTTCTTTACATTGTTCGTTTCTCGTGTTTTTAAGAATGTATTATAAAATGTAAGAAATGTAGTGATATTAATAACTAGACTTCGTTGAATTGCCACACGCAGCATGCAATCAGGTTGCCGATGTATGGTAGTATAGAGGAGGTGAGCGACCTCCCGGTCTCGTAGTACAGGGACATCATTTTATTTTTACTTCAATTTTTATTGTACCTGAGTTTTTGAATGTACTTCACTCCCATCCCTTCTACTAAGGAAGTTCCAACTCCACACAGAACCAAGACCGCAGATAGTAAGCAGTACTGAGTTACTGAGTATAGTACGTTCCAGAAATATGTTCGCGTTTTCCAGTGACGAAAGAGCTTTCAATATTGAATGATATTTTCGCACAGGTACTGTCCGTTTGCCTACGTCGCATCCCGATTTCCCCCACCTGCTTCTGCTCGCCCCTCTGTAATAGCTGGGCTGTCTTAGCTCTTTTCTGAAAACATTAATTTCTCTTAGGAATTTGAAGTTTACGTAATATTATACAGCTGTTTAATTTAAGTTAAAAGGGTCTCGTTAAGTAATTAACTGTCACGTGATTTCCTCCCTTTCTACAATCCTGCGGCATAACCACTTGGACGGACAGTAGATAGCATGTCTGAGTAATTTTATATTTTCGGGTCGGGCAGAAGTGAAGATTGAATTTACAGTACGTAGAGTAGGTAGGCCCTACATAATTATTTCAACATGAGTTACTAGTACGAAGGACGAAACTGGCAATTGGAATTAGATGCAATAGCCTATAGTGCGATAATATGCACAAAAGAACTGAAGCCTGTATCGAAATGAACGGCCAGCATTTTCAAAATTGTGTTTAAATATTCATATTATGATTATTTTTCAATTTAACTTCTTTCTCTATATTGTACGCTAATGTGCTGTAGACAGTATAATATACACTGCATAATGAATACGTTCGCATGGATAACTCACTTCGTGAGTAAAAACACTTATTCTTAATACAGTATTGTACTTTGATTAAAGAAAAACCTAATGAAAATTATCAAACTCAAAATCGCGATATTTCCTAGTTTACGTAAATGGATGAACTACTTTTCTTCCTTCCTATACCTAGTAGAGTGATTTGTGTTTTACGCCAGTATCATCGAACTTCAGTCTTGGAGGGGGGAGCAAGCGGTGTTTCCGGTTCTCTAAAGGTATAGACAGATTAATATTAAAAATGTTAGTAAAAATAAAATGATGTCCCTGTATAAGCAGTTCATGTTAAGAGTTGTGACCGGTCCAAATAGATGGAACAGCTACAGCTAATGTATACCTATGTAAGCACTTGTTTTTGCATTACTGTGGTTGGAATAGTCAAAGCTTAACATTTTTTCAGTGCAGACAAGAATTCCACCAAACATACTACAATGAGCGTGTTGCTGTTCCAAATAATTGCCCCTGGAATACCCTTATCCCCGCAGCCAGTCTTGACCCGTTGGGATACGTGGTTGGATGCTGTTAATTATTGTGCAGAACATTACGGCAAAATAATGGAGGTAATTGATGAATTGGATAGCACAGACAGTTCCGCTGCTGCAGCTGTAAAATCATTGCCTTCTGAACAGCTATTGGAAGGTATTCTGTTCATTGATTCTAATTTTAAAATCGTGTCCAAAAGCACCATCCTGTTAGAATCGTCTAAACTACAACTCTCAGAAACCCTTAATATAGTGGATAAAATATCACAAACCGTTATCCGAAATAACAATTTATTAATTTCAGGAAAAGTGAAATGTAAGTTGAGAAGCATTACTGCTAAAAATTCTGCCTATTCACAACTTCGTATTATAAATGACGTACCATCAGGTCACGACAAGACATCTGAAGTTGGTGTACTAAAAAGTAGTGACTTTCAGTTCTTCAAATATGTACGAATTACATCGTGTGATGTTGAACGTACATTTTCCCAAAATAAAAACTGTTTAAGTGACCACCAGAGGAGGTTACTTTGCAGTCGCTCAAAATGTACGTAACTCTTCACTGCAATGCACATATTCAAAGCTGATGTGAGTATCTTACATTAAATTTTAAGAGTAATATATCTCACTATAAAATAATTGTGTATTTACATGTTTAGATATTTCCTACTTCAATGATCATTCATTATATTTTTTGAATGCAGGATACAGGTTTTATTGTAACCGCAGTATACTGCTCAGTGTTTACATTAGAGGCATACTCTATCCTTTGCACGCCCCCTTCTCATACAGTCTATACCGCATGCGTAGCAAACCTTGCGATTCTCGTGGCAATTCCACGAAGTCTATTAATAACATTGCATTGCAAGTTCACCAGCAGTATGTTTAAAATGAAGGGGCGTAAGAATGTTGATTCTTCGACTACGATAAGTAGCGAGTACGTATTCTTAACATATCGTTACAATAAAACAAAATTCTTCTGCTTGCTTGCGATAAATAATCAACTGTGTGCTACGAGACGAAATACAATCACAAACTAACAATGTTTTTATTTTGAGTAGACACACAGAGAAACAAAGATAGACAAACACAAACAGAGAGTCCACCGCTGTGAAGTAATGGTCAGCACGTCTTGCTATGAAACGAACTGGCCCCGGTTCAAATCCTGGTTGGGACAAATTATATGTTTGGGTTTTTCCGGGGTTTTCCCTCAACCAATTGAAGCAGAATTGCTGGATAACTTTCGGCGTTGGACCTCGGACTCATTTCGCCATCATTAATTCACATATCATCATCATCATCATCATCATTATCATCATCCATACAATAGTCCGGGTTAAGTTCACGGTGCGGCGTGCTGTACTTGTACAAGAGCGCGGCCGTTCAGCTGCACAATCATTAAGAAGAACAGGAGTGGTAAGCACAATAAGCCTCAGGCTGCAATGTAAGCCTTCGGATTCCTCCTCCGTAAAAGAGAAAAAAAAAACACAGATAGAGTATGTACTGTATATACTACTGTTAATTTTACTTATCCTGTGATTCGCTATTTTTAACATTCAACAAACTGCTGTATACTGTTGTTCTTAATGTTACTTACTTTTAAATTTGCTATTTATTTAACATTAATTTGTGCCTGTTCTATTTTGTTTGTAATTACGATTTATCAATTAGTGTGTTGTCCCGCGCCGTGGCGTCGTGGTTTAAGGCATCCTGTCTAGGACTCGCGTTACGGAATGCGCGCTGGTTCGAGCCCTCATGGGGAAAGAAATTTTCTCATGAAATTTCGGCCAGTGTATGGGACCGGTGCCCATCCAGCATCATGACGCACTTGGGGGGGCTACGATAGGTAGCGAAAATTCGGTTTCGCAAACCAGCTATAACGGCTGGAGGGATCATCGTGCTAACCACACGATACCACCATTCTGGTTGTATGATCGCCCACCTCTGCTTCGGCATGTGTGCATGAGGCCAGCAGCCGGCTGGTCGGTCTTGGCCCTTCATGGGCTGTAGCGCCATAGATTTACTTATTTACTTCAATTATTGTGTTATTGTATCTTATTTATTTTCCATGTCCAAACATTGTATTTGTGTAATGGAAAATAAACTACTATTATTACTGCTGCTGATTTGTAAGTAGACATTTGTATAGTTAGCGAATGAGCTGAAGGGTCAATTAGAGATTAGACTGTCCATTGATTGATTTTATAGACTAATAATAATAATAATAATAATAATAATAATAATAATAATAATAATAATAATCATCATCATCATCATCATCATCCGTGACGCTACAGCTCTTTTAAAGCCCCACACCGACCAGCCGGATGCTGGCCTCACGCCTAAATGCCGAATCAGAGGTGGACGATCATCCAATGGAGGTATTGTGTGGTTAGCACGATAATCCCCCAGCCGTTACACCTAGCTTTCGTGACAAGATTTTGCTACCTATCGTAGCAACCCAAATACATCACAATGCCGGGTGGGCACCGGTCCCAAACATTGGCCAAAATTTCATGAGGTCTTGAACCAGCGCGCATTCTGTAAAGCGAGTCTTAGGCAGGATGCCTTAAACCACGACGCCACTGCGCGGGACCCATTGCTTGATTGGTTGATTAATCGAATTATTTCAATTTAATTATTAATTTACTGCTTCCAAAATATTTATAAAATAATATTTATATGTAGTTCCACATATTGAAAGTTCGCAAAATTAAAACGATCTATTTATATATAATATGTTTCATTAAATAAGTCCCAAGTACATAATATAATAAAGCTAAAGAATATAAGAGAAGAGAAACCAGAACAGATGAGGAAGGATATAAAGTCGAAAGGAGAGGGGAAAGGAATGTGCAGGGTTTTACGAAATAAAAGAGCTACAAAAATGTAGAGATATAAGATTCAATATTGGTAGTACCGCAGTCTACTATATACAGTCACGAAGCTTGAGTTTTGAGGGTGCTAGAAACAATAGACTGTGACGGTACTATTTTGCATTGCCTGTAATGAGGCGATATTAGCGATCCTAGTGGTGAGCAACTACCTAATGTTTGCATATTTACTACGTATTGAGCTTCGCGACTATATATACTAGACTGTGGTAGTACTGTAGTGTGTAAGACATTTAAATGTGCCGCTACACGAAGGAAGGGCAAGAATCTATGATACTACAATTTACGGAAAATTACTAAATTATACAAATGCCTATGTTATGTATTACTGTTTAATTTATCATATTAATAATAGGTACTATTTATTTGCAATGTTGTTGAATTTTATTCAGTTACAAAGAAGTCTAATTCGATTATCGATTTTTAGTTCGAGGATTCGCAAAATTGTAGTTACAAATGTTAACATTAAAGTTTTATTAACTGGAATAACAATTAAATGAATTACAACTGGAAATTATTTAATTTATCATTAAATAATACAAAATGTATAACAAAATAAGTTATTGTTATTCTAATAATTACTGAAACCGTAGTTAATTCATGGAACCACATAGATACGTAGAGGTGGGGGTAATATTTCCGACTCGAACGCCATCTACCAGGACAGCTTCAGGATTCGAACACCTGTGTCTTTAAGTAGGTAGTCATTGCTGTTAGTGCCATCGCCCAGAGGAGACTACCTACCAACCTGCCTTGCCTGGATCTGTTTGTAAGACCGTGCTTTTGTTCGAAAATTTAACATTACAATTTTTTCTAGAAATATCAAAATTAGCATATTTACTATTTCGAATATGCACTTGTTTAAGAATGTTTCGTTAGAAAAACGCAAAGCAATATGTTTCATTAGGTAAAATTTTGAAGATAAAATTTGTTCGTTAAATGTTTTATAGCTTGTTAATTTTTGTGTACGTAATTTATCTTCGATTACATTAGCGACTCTTAAAGCATTCATCTCCAGAACAGAGACTTGACTCTCGTAACAGACCTTTACGCCATTTGACAACGGACTAGTGACTCCAGTGTAGCCTCCAGTATAGAGGGGACTTGAAACTTGATAGAACAATAGTTGAAGCGTATACTTCAGGAACTTTCTTTGTGTTTTAAGTAGTAAATTCATTGCAACTATATGACCAGCTATTTTAATGCTGAGTGTACTGTGTACGATCAATCTATTACTAGGGTAATAATAGTCTCATTAACTACGTATATGCAGTATTTAATTAGTGCAATTCTATACGCTGGAATAACTTGCAAAACTTGATTCGAATTGAATTAGTGTTAATTCATGAGCTGATTCTCTGGGTTTCAAGGAATAAAATTTAAGCTTCGAAATTCTCATACTGTGTATTCAAAAATTGCAAAGGATGTGCAATAATACTTGGTACTTAATCATCATTTATTGCATCGACTGATCATATACATATGGGACACGTCATATTTACAAACTAATAATTACATAATATACATAAAAGTAATAACTATAATTAAATGCAACACACACAAATATACGAAACTTGGAACTTGATTGAAGAAAACTACAGGTCGGTCGATTTCGGCTGTGTCCAGTTTGCAGTATGTCTTGAAGTCAGGAGTCAATTTCAACCATCGCGTCTTTCATAAGACTTCATTCTCGAAGTCGGGATCTGGAAAAGTAAAAATTTTTTTAGGTAAAGCGTTCTTTTTCTATTCAGTTAAGACAAATTTTCAATAAATACTGTAAAAGCAGTTTTTGATTAAATTTTTATAAAGCGCTTTCTTAAATTTCTGATGTGCAAATATTTCTTAAAGATAATTTGGTAGGCTATTATACATAAGACCAGCATGAATGAAACTGTTTGTAGTTCAGTATAAACCATTCACGGTATATAGAAATGAAGAGTACACGGGAAAAACGAACAATGTCACAATTCCTTTAAGGGTGATGTTGTCTAATTCACTGTATTACTACAAACTTTACTGTTATTTTTACCAAAAGTGGTGAAGGAGAATTAAAGCCACGGATACATTCATCATTTCCTTCATTTCAAGTAGGTAGAGACACCAATAAATTTTGCAGTAATATACTGAAATAGATTCTCACCCTTAATGGAAATGTGACATTGTTCGTTTTTCCCGTGTACCCTTCAAATGTGGAACTGTTCAACTCTCGAAAGAAATGTGAAGCTGTGGTTTTCTTCCCGTATTAAAGTATCTATTTCCCTTTAGTTTCGAAAATCTCTGCGAAAATTGCCTATTGCTTGTTCATGATCGATATAGACATACTGTATAGTATGATGGGAAGCATAATGGCGAGTTCTTAAAAAAATGTAATGTGCTAGCATTAACTCTTACTTTAGAAAATTAGGGTGCTATTCATAGACATTTTGCAGCACTCGCTACGAGCGTACTAAGCTAGAACCGGCTATCCACTGGTTACTTGTACAGAATTCAAATCATCCTATCTCTAACACTGGTTTATGAATACGAAAAACTCTGATCATCCACCGGAAACCCGCGCTAAAAATGTCTGAATACGGCCCTTAGATTTTATGTTGTAATTCAGGTTTGTATTTTTATTCTTGTTCCCAGATTTTTTCATGCTAAGTTTCATGTAATTTCCGGATAAAGTTATCTACTTGGCAGACAATGAATACTGTGGCATTAATATTAAAATTGATAGCTAGAAATTTTCTGTAAATTTCCCTATCTGTTATGTTCTCGAAAACTTAACGCACTATTTCTCGAAACGCGCTGTTAACTGAAACTGAAATCAGAGGTCTGTTCTGGGACGGTTATGCTGAATTTGGGATAATACAAATACATAGAATAACGTGGCAAAGTTGTTAAACTTCGAATCTAGAATAGTCTATGCAGTAAGGATTTCCCCACCTGCTAAAACGATTCTTTAAGCGAGACTGCAACTCCTATGAAGCCATTTTACGTTGCTTTCCTTTGGAATTTAATAAACCTGTTAAATCTCCGAAAAATTAGATAAATTCTAAGGTATTGCCAACTTTTGCTAACATTGGTTTGCAACTCTCAAGTGAATTTATGGTGTCCCTAACATGCTAACTTTGCGCACGCGCGTCTTGGGGTAGTCTTGCATGGCCGGCAGTAGTTTCTTTGTAAGATTACTAACGTATGCCGTACAATTCAATTGAGAGAATGCAAACTTCTTCCTCGTCATTCAAAAGAATTTATTAGCGCAAGTTTTCAAAGAGCGCTTTAAATGTAACAAATGATATTAAAATTGATTCTACAAATTGCAACATTTGAAAGTTGTGTGGGGGAAATCTCGCATATTTTACATACCAAGGGTATTGAGCATATATCGAAACCTTTCCCTAGAAATTTATAAAAATCTGATGTAATGCATCAAATTTAATACATGTGAAACTTGGGTTTCATTCTTGTTTTTGTTAACAAATGCTAGTTTAAGGCTTGATCTCGTATAAATCTCTCAAATGCAATTTTAAAAATCCAGCTGTTCCATAAAAACTTTCTTGAGTGAACCCCTTTAAATGTAATTAAACTGTCGTGATCTTTAGTTATGAAAGTCAATCTTATTCACATTTTATTGTAATGACTATAGTTTCTAGCCACTTTTATGAAGTAGAATAGATTTGATGTCTGAAAGAATTAGGATATTAAGGGTGCTATTCATAGACACTTCGCTAGCCCGGGCTACGAGCGCGCTAAATAGGATTCATATATCATATAGCTAACACTGGTTTATGAATACGAAAAATGTTAGTTCGCTGATCACCCACCGAAAGCCCGCGCTAAGAATGTCTATGAATACGGCCCTTAGTCTTTCCAAGATTACGTGTTGAGATTCTATTGGCACATTCGCGGAGAAAGTTTTTGCTACTCAAAATGACAGCCACTACAGTGGAATGGTTGAGCACCATAGTGGGCCAAGCGCCATTTATTAAAAAATGGAGAAAGCAAGGGTTAAAGTTAAGCGAATACCATAGTTTAATGAAGATTGACATATTTAGTTTTGAATGTGTATTCTTTATATTACTTGCTATGTTTCCATTAAATTAAACTTCATTTTAACCCTGGTTTTCTACGGTTTTAGTAAATGGGGCTTGGCCCACTATGGTTCTGAACCCTTAAATTGTGAAGTAACTTTTGCGGCAACATTCTCTGCTTTGTTTTCTATATCTGAATTTATTTCGTCTTCATAAACCTCAATTTTACAGTATTTCGCGTCATTCACATATTATTGTAGGCCGTAATATTGACTGAAGTACAAATGATTAAGTAAAATTGGGGAAAATTTAATGTATAGAATTTAGTGATGGAGTCGTGGAAATGTATTTCGCTATCTTCGCTTTGTGATTGAAATTTATCGTAAAATGTAGTAAATAAAATGATTATTCGAATTAATACTGAAATTGCGTGTGAGAAACTCCATGAAATTATTGGTCGTAATCTTTCAGCAGGTTGGACGGATTGCAACAGAATGGACTTGATAACGTTGTGTAAACTACAGCTTCATGTTTATGCCGCTATCTATTCACTGTTACTTAGTGCAGGTTTGATTTGAGGAATAATTCAGGATTACCAGCAAAACGGTTCGGGATTTTCAGGTCTTAACAATTTTATGAATGAATTTTCGTAGTAAACGGAATGAATTGTTTTTGCATAAACTAGCACAATTTTATGAAATTACGTAGGCCTGCAGATTTTCGTGTTGGGAATGAACGACATTGATAATTTTCTTCAAGCATAGTTTCAAGTTTAAATTAAGGTTGTCTGGAGCAACAAGACTGCACATCTCCGTTGTCTAAAATGGAGACGTTGCCACGGAATTTACCATGGTTCGTTATTCTGTAATCAGGTCTCCGAAGCTCTGAAATTTTATTCAATAGAAGCCAGAAGAAAGCTGTTTTGTTTCAGAATTTTTGACAAATGTGCCTGAAATATTTCCACCTCAAACTTTATTTCATGAAAGTTTTAGAATTTTGTTACTGGTTGTCTTGCATAAAACTAAGATTGTATTACAGAAAATTCATATTTTATCATACTCTAACTCATTTTCGAAAAGAAATTTCAAGTAAGACTTAGGTACGGTATGCTGATGGTGATATAATAGTAAAATTTAATGTTAAGTTTTCGTGACTCCCATATCATTCTGCACTTAAATCAGACTACTCGTGCAAATTCTGACTGCAGTATTTTCGACGAGACGTGACTACATAGCAAAGACCAGACCACTTTACTTCCAAACGAACACTAGAAAGTAAAATTGGTACTCGACACGTTCACTTGTAACAACGTTTATTTTCATGGAGGACATAGTATGGAATAGAGATGTTAGATTTTAAGTTAATGCTACAAATAACCTTCCATTACTGGATAATTTAAAATATCAAATTTTACTTAATACGAAAATTCCGATAATGTATCGTATGGTACAGTACATGCAGAAAATACTCCAAGAATTGCTAAGTTCGTCTCGGAAAAAATCTCTAATCAATGTTCTAATATTCAAGAGTAACCTCTAATTTTAATACTTGAATTATACTAAATAGGATCTTTACACTTGCAAAGAAATTGTACAGACTACATACTTTTGGTATATTCAGGGATCTAAATATTTCCTTTCGTTGAATTACTGTATAAGCTATATTACGCGATCATATTAGAAGATTCTAGAGGTTTGTTGCCTTGGTAAAGAAGTCCTCGTAATGTAGGTATTGCACTAAGCAGCAATGGAACTTAATATTCTCATGAATCTTTTCGTAAGAATTGAGCTGATAAAAATTTCCCAATCAACTACACAACTACCCGATGCCTCTGAGCTGACATGCATTCACCACGTGTCAACTTTTAACGGTGAGCAGTCATTCTAAATTTTTCTACTTTAATTTCTTAGATATAAATTCTACAGTAAACAAATGCGATAAAACTATCAGTTATCGGAATGTGGCTTTTAACTTCAGGATGGAGGCAGAATCTCGCTCGTTAACTAAAGCTGCTGTAATTAGTTCTCAGTTTTTTACTTTTCAAGTAACGTTGAATTGAAATGACTAGTTGTGGCACACTGCCAAACGTAAAGGTGTGGAACAAAAAATTGAAAAGAGATACTAATGCCAATATTTTTTCATAAACTCCTGAAAGGATGGGTCTTTCTAAAAAGCCTATAGATATAATTTTGACCACGGAGTAATTTTCCTAGGACAGTGTAGGAATTCGAAAATTTTACTACTTCAAAATTATTGATTCCAAACTAACCTAGGAAAATTGTTTATAAATTTAAATTAGATTTTCACTTCATAAGTCATTCATATCCTTTCACTAGTTTATGGGAAAATTTGGCACACTTTTAATTTTTTTTTTCCAAAATTTTCAGAAATACTTGCTTGAATTTTTTGTACGTTCACTAAAAGATTAAAACAGTTTTCCTTAAAACGCCTTGGCCATTTCAAATGGGTAGTTTTAAGTATTGATGCCATTCATTTAGATTTTTCATTCGTGAGAACAGCTGCTCGGAGATGTGTGGTTCCAATCATGGCTTTCACAGGTGGCGAAAGGTCGAATCTTCCTGTATTTCTTGTAAAGCATTTTATATTGTCGCCAGCACTGCAGAAAAATTTTTCCCACTCCAAATTATTTTTTTACCATTTTTTTGGTTGAAGGCTTAGACATAGACATACCTTTGATGTATTTTACTGCAGTCGCTGCGTTCTTGTTAGTGACAATAAGCGAGAGATATTTTTTTCTACCTTGTGCTTTACGGTGATTCAGAAAGTTGGAAGGAAACTTACATTGCAGGTTGCATATAGACTAAAGTGGCGAATCGCATGGACAGATATTATATAGCAAAGAAAGAACATGGCACTAAAAGTTTTTTGAATGTGGCTTCTAATTTCAGGGTAGAGCATCTCAACCTCGTCTGTTACCCAAGCTCTGAAGCCCACCAAAATTCTCGGATGTCCCCTTCTATGGGATGGAGTTGCCGGCAAACGGTGAGTAGCACAATTTAGTTTTTGTCCTATTCATTGATACGAAAATCTCTAGGAAAGAAGCACATAACATTACTATGGCAACTTTGTCCAAGTAATGTTTAATTTTGCTTAACGAATGTTAAATTAAGTCGGTTTATTTTTAACGCTTTGTTAATGTATTTTCCATTTGTTCAACTTAATTTTGTTTAAATAACCAACACTGAAATGTCTGTTAGTACTATTTTAACTACTCAACAGCAGTTGGTAATGATTCTACATATGTAAGACAATTTTTGATTGGCTAAAATTAATATTTAAATTCTACATTATAGTCATGAAACTTGCATAAAATGACAACCTGTTATAGTAGGCCACGCTACATAAACAGTTGACAAATGAAAGTTGTAGGTGACGTGCTGAATAATAATTACAAAGTAAGGTTATATTTCCTCATTGCTATTATGGATACGAAAGAAATAGAATAACACTGATGCATTTAAACAGTCCAAAGTATTTTTTAAATGTTATAGGCTATTACCAGTCATATGCTAAGCATTCCCTGGGGAAAATCGTAATACGGCGAACGCTAAGCTCCGCCCACGACCCCTTTCCACTTTTCCCCTTCAAGCTCACCACACACTCTACGTGATAGGCTAGTGTTGTCGAATGCACATTTCATGTGGGTGGGGATAACATCCCCTACTGGCGTTCGCCGTATTACGTTTTCGCCCATTCCCTACAGAGAGACAGAAAATATTAATTTCGCAACTTCTGTTCGAACAGCTGTGGAGACATCGGCCATATTTAACTATTAAACGAGTTAACTGCCCGAAATCCTAAATTTAAAATTAACTGTTAACAATCTGTTAAACCAAACTGGTGTTGAAAACCTACAATTTTATTAATTAACAAACTGTTTAGAGTTTAACAGTCGTTAAATTTTCTAACAATACTTGAAAAAACCGGCCACTAGAGTTCTAAATGTGACTTTCAATTTCAGGATGAAGCCCCCTCGCCCAGCCACGATCATCGTGGCACGATGTCTCCAGCAAACAGTGAGTTACCTCTAAGTGCGGCGGTTGGAGTTAGTGATCAGGTGTGACCGCGGCACCGTATCGGGGTATACACGCCATAGCACGGTTTCAAGTGTGAGCATCGAATCCGACCCTAGATTCGATGAGCGATTACTGTAACCGCCGGTAGTACGACGTCGGTGCGGTGCCGGTAAATATCAGGGTTTTAGGATTAAGAGTCACGGCGGAACCCCGTGATGGTTATTTTTTTTATAACTTGTAAGCTTTTTAGTTCTAAGGTCCTCCGCCCTCCACGTTAGGCTCCTTCTTCGTCGTCTTGGTGTTTGAAGTTTCTAGATTTGCATCCATTAGCCCATTGCTGGCACAATATGGACGTTCAATTAGGAGTGTTTAGCTTGTAAGATGCTTTTTTTTTCATCACGGGGAGAAACCGTGGCGCTCTGCCGCCTGCACGCCTAGTAACTTTTTTTTGTTAGTCTGGTTAGGCGACAGCCCTCACACTTCTAAATTCACTTTCGGCGGGTTGCCGTAGGACCTCAGTGATGGGGTAGGACGAGCTCTGCCACTCAGGGTTCTAGGGAAGAGGGGTTGTTCGCGTAAAAATAGCTAGCAGATAGAATGAGAATCAATTTACTGAAATTCATTTTGAGACCACATTGAAGTGGTCAGGGTTTTAGAGAATGAACACTGTATTATGGTTTCAGGTACATAGTGATCACTTCAAAGTTGAAGTGTATAAGATTTTAATTAGCCTACATTCTTTTATATCAAAAATTCACAAACATCTTTCTTAAAGAAAATTACTATAGAACGAAATTAATGCTACGAAAACTCCAAGGATTGGACCTAAAAATACTGAATCTATACACGTACAAATTCATTTTACTAAGGTTTTGATAGGAATGTTTTAATGAGACCTGCTTTTGTTTCCTCATACACGATACTGGAAAATGAGCAAATGTAATGGTAAAGATAAAGATAATGTTCCAAGTAACAAGTTGATGCTGTGAATGTGGAGTATTATATTAAACATAAATATTTAATGTGATTGAAGTATTTGTGTAAATTAATATACACTTGAGAGGGCGGTAATGCACTTCTTGCATTGCGTAAAACTTTTATAGTCTTAAGTATAAAATGTGTATCGTGTATGAGAAAACATTTTTTCACAGATCCAATATTGGACTAAAAAAGACACTTGAAGATTTTAAGCTTGATTTCCTCATATACCTTGCGGTTTTAAGTAAAGTAAATTGTCACAAATGAACTGTTTACGTTTCAAGTAACGACGAAGTGTAGATGTTCTATAAAATACAGCAACCTACATGTTTCTCTGTATCTTATAAAATTTTAAAACTATCAATTTGAAGTTTTTGAAACAGATTAAGGAATATCTGATGAATGTAACTGTAAATGCTAATATTCTAGTGGACGTGTAAAAATTGTTCAGTATTTTTGAAAATACTGTGGAAGAAAAAATTGAAAACGGAGACATGTTAATACCAATTTTTTTTCATAAACTTCTGCAAGGACAGGAATCTTTTTAGTCTACAAACATCATTAAATTTTAATTACTATAATTTTCCTAGGACAGTGTAGGAATTCGAAAATTTTACTACTTCAAAATTAGTGATTCCGAGGCTAACCTAGGAAAACTATCTTGATTAATGAATTTGAATTGTGTTTAGGCTTAAAATTATTCAAATCCTTTCAGTAGTTTGTGAAGAAAATTTGGCACATATCTTTGTTCTCAATTTGTCCACATTTTTTTCAGAAATACTAGAGTTCTTATACGTTCTATGAAACATTAAAATTATAGGAGATATTCACAGGGTTCTTTAAAATGCCTTAACATTTGAAATGGATAGTTTTAAATATTGGCGGCATACAGGGCAAAATGTGAAATAATGTATTTTTTCAGTATATCAAACTTTGATTACCTTCAACTTGACATATTAACTTTAAATGTGGTAATGTGAGAATAAATGGTAACTTGAACAATATTAAAGGGCAGTAAGATTTACTTCATAATGCACAAAGTAATACAGCCCTGCAAGGCAATACATGTAACGTCTATGAGGAAAATCGGAGAGTTCACATACCAGGCATGTCAAGCGCGGGCATTTCTAGTGATGTAGAAACGGAAGTTACGTAGAACTCTTTGTACGGGGAGATTGATGAGAAATTACACATTGTCTATAACCTCGGCATTTTAGAGTTTGGTACTTGAAATTCGGAATGCGCTTAAAACATGTGCTTCTTTAGCGCCATTTTTTTTTTTCAGAATCTAATTATTGCTATTTTTCACTTCCAAAATTTTTAATTTTCTTAACTTATCGTTTATTTCTCTAAAAACTCTGCAAAATCCATGAAGATTACTTTCAATGTGACTTACGCATGTGTAAATTGACTCTTTTCTGCAGCCAGGTATTTTAAATAGGGGTTATTTTATTTAGAAAATGTGTTGAAACTGGAATGAAAACATTGTAGGTAGGCTATTCTTTAAATTAAAGTAATCCTTAATTTAAATATCAGACTTAAGCAAAACGTTACTTCATGCATGCATAAGGCATATGGAAATTTTAATCTATTTTGTTGATATTTAAAAAGTACGCAATTATTTTATGAAAATTAAAAATTTGGGAATAAAAAAAAATTGCTATTAAAAATTCTGAAAAAAAAAATCCTGGGAACGCATGTTTAAATCTGTATTCCAAATTCAAACTTCCTAGTTGTAGGCAGTAAGTTATCATCTGTCTGCCTCAAGAGTGTGCATGCATGAGATTCTGTATGTAGTTCTCCAGACTCGTCAGAGGGTACTATATGGCCACGCTTGGCATTCCTGGCACACTGACATCACTGAAGATTTCAACGTACACAACTGCATTACTCAAGATTTCAACGTAGTCACTGGAGATTTCAACGCACACATCGACATCGTTAATGGAAGACCGATTTAAAATTAATTCGAGACTTCGTTAGGATTGAATTTCCTCATATACCTTACTGGATAATATATTGACATAGCAAGTTGCTAACTGAATATATACATTTGCATGTGACATGTAAGGACTAAAGTATATACTATAATTCAATCTTAATGTAAACTCATGAATGCAGAGTGCAGTGGCATCTTTAAACTTTGACATCTGTCCTAGTACAGATTACGTAACATCTATGAGGAAATTCGCTTCTCGAGTTTTCAGTCCGTTGCTGAAATGTTACAGCTGCGCAAGTGTAAATGCGTATGAAATTTTTCGTGAAGTTTGTTCTTACAATGAAAGAAGTCCTTAGAAGATGAAACCAGAAAATGAAGGTTAGTTTTGTTTCTATAGGCCTTGTTGGGAATTGAAGGGTGTTACATCCATGCTTGTTGCTGACTTATTTTTTTTCTCTTCCAGGTCCCCGCCCTCTGTCCCGTGCCTCAACGTGGCGGGCGGGTGTAACAAGGAAGGATGCAAAGCTCATCTGTGCTAACGGAAATGGAAAAAGATAGCAGTTGCATCCTTCCTTGGCTAAACGGGACAACCTCATAATTTCAGTGACTGTTTTTCTGGAAATACGAAGAGTACTGCGGGAAACCAATGATGTATTGCAAACTTCAGGTTTCACTGGGAAAGTTTAGGGAGTAGGCATATATAGTAGACTGGTCATATTTAAAGCTAGGCCTACTTGTCTTCGTCTCTCACAGTGCATCGAAGATCAGACAATTGTCCAGTTGGACAAATTTTCAACGAATCACGTGCACGATGTACAGATTTGAGATGTAACGTAGCAATCCAGTGAAAATCCTACTTTTTCTCGATAGTTTGCTGCCTTTTTATGAGAACTTTGCGATTTTGGTATACTTCATTGCCGATGTTCTCTACATTGATTCTTTGGTTTGTTTTAATACTACTATAGGTAGTAGATTTAACATGAATAAATTTGCAACTTGTGTTTCAGGTGTTGCTGTTCGCATACAACTGGTCTAGTAGTTTCATGCTGCGCATCAAATATCAGCACGCCACTGACCTGATCTCATAAGAAGATAGGATCTGTACGCTACTGATGTTCTAGTTTCTTACACCACAGAACATAATCAGAAAGTCGTTAATCTAATTTTTTCAATTAGAAAAAAAGGAAGCATTTGGAAATCTAGGAGTAATCTTTGCTATATTAGAAATTGGTTTACTTTGTATTCCAAAATGTAGGTCTAGTTCAATGTATCTTGTTTGTGGACGAATAACGTTAAATTAACAAAATTGGCACAATTTTATTCTAATATTATAATGTAGAAATGACCAGAAAATACAAATGTGTACTTCACATTTACTATTCAGTCTATGGGCTGTGGGCTACGGTATTGTGCAGTATATAGGCTATAGAATGGATTTAAAATGTTTTCTACTTCAGTAAAAGTTCTAATAGAATTGAGAAATATATTAAAATGATGCTTTGCTATTCCAAAACTAAAACATTGTCGATTTAAAGGTCTTAAAAGTGTGTTCACTGAATTGGTCTTGCTTTGTTCCAGATTTTTCCGGTCACTGATGGAACTATGGCAGTACCTGTTGGTAATAAAATACACCAGATTTATCTTTCACCAGTATAAAATATTGCAACGTGAACAAACGATTATTGTACTTCTCAATGGTCAATAATAAAAAATATATATCCTTAATCATGTTGTTAATTCTGTCAGTCTGTTAAAATCTGCTTCAAAGCGTGAGGTA
Organism: Periplaneta americana; assembly: GCF_040183065.1. Lineage (NCBI taxonomy): Eukaryota > Metazoa > Arthropoda > Insecta > Blattodea > Blattidae > Periplaneta > Periplaneta americana. The sequence continues at coordinate 49,046,360 of NC_091126.1, forward strand.
TTCAGAGCCCACACTTCATATTTCAAAACAGGCGCTTTAAGAGTTGTAAATGTTCGAAATTGAAAGTAGCTAAAATTGTGAAATATCTGGGTATGATTAATAACTTAAAATTCTCACCACCATTACTTTAATTTGTTTTCGTAAAACATGCTGTTAATTGCATTTTCGATGCTAATTACAATTAGTTTTGCGTCATGTTTTAGTCCAGGCATTGCCAACTACTGGCTCTGGCACTCTTTCAGGGGAACCATAGGTATAGTGCAATAGGGGAAATGCAGTGGAAGGGATGATTTTTAAGAAGCGACAACTGCTGTTCCTGATTTATTAAATTTAAAAGTTTCACATGGTGATTTGTTTAGTTTAAAATTATAAGCGTTAATTTTGATTCCAGATCTTTATTAAAGATGAAAAATTTTACTTATTTGTGATAACCATCTCTTGTATGACTGCCTGGCATGTTGCTGGCTGAATCGACAATGGAACTTCAGGTGAATAAGAATATGCTTCATTATATTGGTACTTCAGAGCTGTGCAGATTTTTACAACGCATTGATGTGTTGTATGAGCCTTTTATTAAAGTAAAATTTTCATAGAATCCCACATACATATTTAAGTGGAAGAGAGAGTCAGTGATATAAAGAACTAGACAAAAAACAGAAAAGGGACAGGAAGTTAAGTTTCATGCTAACTGTAATGTTTGTCTTTACAGTGACTTCAATGCTTGCCTGTATTTGATAATTTTTTATATTGGTTATTGGTAGCTACTCTGCGAGAAGCTCTCTTGGAACTCATTTACCCACAAACCAGGAGCATTTCAATGCAGTTTCCTGTCACTTTTACAGAGTTTTACAGCGTCCCTAATAAGTTGGTTCAAGATGAATTCATACTGAATACACAGCAGCTGATTATTCTAAAACACACTTTAACAGAACAGGGGATGGGAGCAGGTCGTATTCTACCAGTGTTACAAACTTTCTTAGAAATATTGCAAGTGTCAAAGAATTGGGTGGGACTTCTATTTTAGTGGCATTTAGAAACTGGACTTCCACCAGTAAAAAAATAAGAGAAGATACATGTAGCAAGAAAAATGAAATAGTGATAGGCTATAAAAGACATTGAACAATTAGGTAAAATGAGTCGGTTCCATTTCCTTCACACCAATGGATAGAATTTTTGATGGAATTGAGAAGACGAAGCTGAACATAAATTCCGAAGATTACTGCAATATCTTCAACAACAATGACACCATAATCAAGTTGGGTATGGACTGTCCAGTTTGACTGGAAAACTAATATACAAACTGTTGTCAAACCACCAAATGGCTGGCATTTCAAACTAAAATTCTGTAAAAGAATAGAGATAAAGAAATAAAAAATGGAGTTGTGATAAGAGGTCAATAAAACTATAGAAGAATTGTAAATTTGTACAAAGAATTTTGAAAAGGGGGGGGGGAAACTTGCTCTGGATGGAAAAATCACACTTTCACAAAACACATGCATAATCTATAAGGAAAAACTAAGTAATGTTAAATTACTTAAACTTTTTTTTTTTTTTTAAGATAACTAAGAGAGAGAGATATATATGGAAACTTTGGAATATTGCAAGAACATCACAGACCGTATTTATAATGAGGATGAAAATTAAGAAGATTGACTATCTGTGAACCACAGGGAGAAGAGAATTTCAGGATTTAAAATGTACACTTAATGAAGATTAAATATATTCTGATATATCTAAATGACAATTGTTTAATATATTCCATGGATTCAATAAAATTAATAGCTTTTTAGTATAAAATGTAGATTATTTATGGGAAATGTTATTAGAATTTCCAAAATCAGACATAAATTTTGTTAGTTTCAAAATCCGACATATATTTCATTGTTAGTTTCAAAATCCGACATGTGCAATAGTTAGTTCCAAAACACGTGTCCAAATTTAATAATCTAAGAAGTCTTACAAAAATACATACTTTTAGTTCAAACATGTAATTTTATCCTCAGCTTTACTATTAAAGACAATTCTAAAAATTTCCTGCTCATCTCAACAATGGAAATACTACAGATAGTTTTTTTGCCTTTTTTCTCTAAACCACTTAGAAAGTAAATGTCGGGTTTTGGAACTATACACCTCATTGTCTTATTCTGATACCTGTGTTGATGTTCTCAATACTGTAATTACTCAATTAAGATGCTACCCCAACATTTGCTTAAAGCAGTGGTTCCCAAATTTTTTGAAAGCACGACCCATTGAATTCAAATGGAAACTTACTAGGCACTTGGTCAGTAATTAAGACTCGTTCAGACATGGTTTCTTATAAATACTTCTCTTAATCTATCACAAAATATTTCAATATCCGGTAATTTCATTACTATAGATTTTTGTTATTGTAGGTTTAATTTGTAATTCAGTAAAAACCAGGGGCGGCTTTTGGGGTAGTGCCAGTGTGCCATGGCACCACTAATGAAAGAAAAATATCCTAGAAACCAGTTGTAATAGTTTATACATTTTATTTATATTTCATTTGAATGAGCGTGTGCACATATCTGGACGCACTCTTGCAGCATTTTTCCGAACATTGGAGCCACTTCGCTGAGGCACTACCTGCGTCCATATAACACTGTAAAAAGGCTACTGCTTATAGTCTATGTGTTTCTTATGGCAGACTTTGAGCTGAATTCAATTTGACTCGGTAGTTAATATTCAGACCGCTAGAGCACAGTAATGCAGAAATTTCCCTAGATGGCAGGGTTGTTGGAGACGTTATTTGTCTGAGTTAGAGTTCCGCGCTAAATGTTAATGTAATGTTGCCAATTCAAAACTAATGCACATAACTTGGATTTAAATGTGTAAATTATTATCCATTTAGCTATATTGAACGCAGAGATAGTCATGGTTCTTTTTAGAAAGATAAATATTTTTTCATGTTATGTAAAACTGTTTAATTTTGTGTAATATTTGTTTTATTTTGCGGCAACTAAATATCGCTAAAATGTTGCTATAGTATTGATGCTTCTGTTAACGATACAAGAGATCTGTGCAGGACATGAACATATGTTATTCAGGCCACTGCCTTGGATTCATCGGCCTGTTAAATAAAGTGCAAACGTGTTTGTTTATTATCTATGCCATTGTTTATCTATTGTGTTTTTGCCAGTAATTTTACTAGTTATAAAAGTTATTTGTATTTGACTAACAATACTGTGAAAGTTTTGATTATCTGTATCTGTAAATTTCGTTATTAGTTTCAGAAATGTTATTGTAACTGTTACTAGATACATTATTAACTGTACACCTGGTAAAATAGCTGGTTTAATTAATGTGTTTTACTTAATATAATGCAAATGTGAACTGCGATTATTAATTTCATTAGGGTAATTTGTGTAAAACTTTTTTTCATTTTTGGCTCCACCACCAGAATGTCTCACCGGCCGCCACTGGTAAATATAAAAATATTCTTTGTTCTTAACTTCTATGATAAAATTTCTAGCTTTCATTAATCAGGTAATCTTGTCGTACTTTAATTTTTATTGTAATTGTAAATTTAATGTTAATTGTAATTTTATTGTTCATATTATAGTTGTAATCCCCTGGAAGAGGGGCAGAGAAGGCCTTATCTACCAGGTTAAATAAATAAATACTATAAATAAATAATACTAAATACTTTCAGGCGAGATTTCAGTTTGCGACCCCTGCATCCTCCCTACTGTACCAGTTCTTGACTCCATTTCAAATATACAAATCCCTGTAAAATCGTAAACAACTATAACAAAATTTTACACAAAACCAGTAGATACATTTCCACAAGAAGTAAGATTTTAAGCAACTTCTCGAGTATTTTCAGAAAAAAAAAAACTCAAAACAATTCCCACAGTCACGGATGGCTACTGAATCCATTGGGTTCAACTGGCTGAAATTCCAAACAAATATGTAGGATAAATATGATGGAATGCTGAAACTATACCATTTTTCGCAGAGCATTGACTAATTTTTCATGAAAAGAATACTTCGAGCTTGCAAAAGATAACATTTGGAACAAGTTGTATTCATGGAAATTAAGTTTCTTGTCTATGATTGCCATCAAAACAAAAGCGAGAAACCTCAAATTTGAAACTGATATGTATCATTGTGTGTGTATCCAATACATAGTCCAGATTTGAGAGGCTACGTTCCGAAAAACAGGCACAGTTATATTATTTTTACTTTATCACTGCTGAAAGTCTTTTTTTAATTTTTATGTTCAAAGTTGTTCAGGTTTATAAATGCAAAATAATATGTTAATAGGGCGTTTTTTTTAATCATCTCGCGATCCCCATCAGCTTTTTACACGACCCCCCTTTGGGAATCACTGGTTTGAAGTAAGTGTGGAGGTCACCTGTTTCTTAAAATAATGACTTTCTTAGTAGCTTCCCTAGTTTCCACAGTCACCAACCGCCACTGTCTGCAATTATCCATGGTTGAGGGTGAAAGTGCAGTTTGTACACACTCAGAAGTGAGAAACGTCCTTCAGTCAATGATGACTCAATAAAGACTATCCGATTTGAGAACATTTATGGTGGAATCTAGTGTAACCTGTGAACTGCACTTTTAAATGTCACATTATCCAGGAAACTAAAGAAGAAAACCAGCACGGTTTTATAATTATCACAGCATTTAAGTGTATGAAAGAAAGGAAGAATATTTTTTAGTTTGTTATTAAATGATACCGCTCCTGCTTATAATGCTATCCTGTTCAATACACTCTTTTCCAGTTTAACACTAGAACATCACATTTAAGAAATCGTCAATTGTTATATTATAAAAAACCAAACACTTCAGCACATAAAAATTCACCAGTGTTAAAAATGTGTTCAAAATTCAATGAAAGGGAATCTAGATTTTAGTATTTCTTACATGAAATATAAACATTTTCTTCTTAGTATACTGAAGGTAGTTGATTTTAAATAATTTTGCTATCTATTTATTACTCTGTAATTTGCCATTTATAGCTACATTTTACATCTTTTGGTTATGATATCTATATTTATCTATTTTTCATTACTTTTTATTTTGTATTTTTCATTTATATTTGTATCTGTGTCTTTTATTTACATAGTATGTATTTGTCTGTTATTTTTCATTTTTCATTTGTATTTACACTTGTACCTTGCATTTGTATCTGTTTTTATCTCTTTTCTCATGTTATCTCCAATTTTATGTTCTAAGGAAATATTTGTACTGTCTATTGTAATTGGGGCTTTGCCCTGTTATAGACATAAATAAATAAACGTCTTTATGTACAGTTCGTGGACATTTCATATATAATCCTAACGCTTACCAATCCCGAATGTAGCGCCTTTTTCGAATTGGGAATGATTAAACAATTCCATATAAATTGCGAAACTCGTAATGTTTTAAAAAGCATGGTAAAAAAAATATGAAGCTGTGACTGTACTGAGGGTCATTGCACTACGAGTGCAAGAAAGAAATTTCACCCTCTACCTGTAAAAAAAACCCTCTGGTGGGCACTTTGGAAGCTGCACTTACCAATACTTTCCTTTGTATGGAAGGATTTTAACACTCAAAAGTCTTTCTGTCAATACATTCCTGTCATTTCTGTAAAATTTAGTCATCCTTTTTATTCTGTTGAGTGTGCAGTAAGTTTGCAGTGCAAAATGGCATAACAACCTGTGAAATGAATACTCCTTTCATAATGGATGACGATGATGAAGATTGGGCTCCTGTACAGGAGAAGTTGGAAGAAGTTAACATGGAGGATTATGTGTCAGTTGACAATGATCTAGTGACCTCAAAAATCCACGGTGTTGACATGATTGTGGATCATGCTACCACTACTGTCCAACATGAAGACTGTGATGAGGAAAGTGAATCTGCAGAGGAAAATGTTCCCACACCAAACAAAGCCCTTGGAGTAGTAAATGTGTTTCGAAAATACATTAGTGTTGCTCCTGTGGTGTATCAAGTGAAGTTATCTGTAGTTGCTTGAACTGACTAGAAAATATTCATAATAGATAATTCATACCCCTTTGATTTAATTACCCCCCTTTGATTTGATTACCTGGTTGGGTTTTCCGAGGTTTTCCCCAACCAAAAGGCAAATTCCGGGTAATATTTTGGCGAATCCTCGGACCTCACCTCACCTCATCTCACTAAATCTCGCCAAAATATTGTAAAAAATTGTAAAATTTGTAGAAAATGACTAAATTGTAAAACTATAAAAATTTGTAAAAATTGTAATTGTAATATTGTAAAATTTTGACTTGTTCCACATCTTAAAGCTTCATTGCTCATGTAAGATCTATGGAATAAAATAAATGAATGAATAGTACAAACACATTGCAAATAAAAATAAAAATTCTTTCCATTTGAAATAAGCTCTTATTTGTATTTTGCGCTTAAATATGTTCCCGATGAAGTGGCGTCTAAATTGTTTTCCCCAGTTCATAAATCATTTGCTGTCTATAATGCTGCCCCGCTTATTATGTTTGAAGGTTACAATCCCTTAACGAGCGCATTAATGGGGTTCTGTACTAAATTATATAGCGTCGATGGAATTGGTGATAATGAGATTGTATTTGATGAGATGAAGCTGAGAATTCGTTGTGTGATTATCTGACATTCGTCTCACTGTTGGAGAAAACTTAGGAAAAATCCAATCTTGTAATCGCCCAAGTGGAAATAAAGAACACTCCCAAGAGCAACATTGCTTCAGAAGAAAACCAAGCTACCACCTGAGCTACACCACTGACTGAAATGATTATTACATATATAAACAACTTACAAGTTCGTTTTTGGATAGGAGGCCTCGTAGTAACTGACCCCTGGGCCTCACCCGACTCTGCCAAGAAATTGTCAATATTTTATTTTCTGTTAATGAAAATGGAAATTATTAGCACTCCGAGCAGAAATTGATCCCAAGTAGCTCTAGTAAGAATTGTGGTGCACAGAGGTGCTGTGATTTCATCAAGGACTTTTCATTTCTTCTGTTATTATCCCAAGACTGAATTACAGCCATCAAGAAAACGTATCATCACTAGGCGTGTGCACAGGACTGAGAACAGAGGAGGAGTTTCTTTGGCTAAGAACAGCATTACAGTGGTCACAGAGAAAGATTTGACTTCTAACGTCTCTAGTAAAGCACGTGGAACATACAGAGCCAGAACGTGATGTTGTAACCAAACAGCATTTCCCTTTCCTCACACCAAAGGCAGATGGCAGTCAGTGAAGGGTGGGTGGGTGGACTGACAGGCATGTAACTGTGGAAGAAAAGTTAAGAAATGTATTTACGTGGCAACGTCGTGTACACTTCTTGTGTGGAGCCAGAAAGGCTAATGATGTATCCAGTTCCTATTGGCTGAGGGATCCAGGGAGCTGATGGAAGGGTGTTCAAAAATATACATTACAGTGCTGTCAAAAGTTGTTTCTTTGCTTGCAGGAGATTTAACTCCCATAATATATTTTATTTTTCAGCTAATATAACATTATTTTGCCAAATTAATACATTAAGGTACTGTCTATACATATCTTTTATGGATGTTACATTATTTTATTTTAACTCTGCACCACACACGTACAATAATTGTATATCAGCACATGTGTGGGGTATATTTTTACCCCAGAAATTTAGTATTTTTTAATATCAGAAACAATTATGTGTATGAGTTTTTTGTACTTTATGTAATTTAAATATTTAGTTCTAGCTTCACGTCAAGAACAAATTAAATTTGTACAGAATTTTTGTCACTATTAGCCATAGAAAAAAATTGAATATAATACTCTTACATGACGCTAATTCAATTATAATTGAACATACATTTATTCTGGTTGGTTTAATTTATTACATTATTCAGACTTCACTCTGAGAAATTATACTCAGGTATACGATTAGAACTTTTATCACACAGTATAACCAAATATCTTTACATATGAACTTCTGACACATTTGACATACGTTTGTTTGTAGTTTTGCGAACTTTGCTTCTCGGGCAGCATTCACAATTACTACTGGATAACTTTCTTGGGATACTTGTCCCATCTTTAGCCCAAAGGTCTTTGGCATTTTGAAGGGATTGTTTTAGGCTCCCAGCAAAATTCAAGAGATCTATAAGTGCCTTTATTTCTGCTGGATTTGTTGGTGAAGCGTCACATTCGTGGCTGAATCGTCCTCATTGAATGGATATAGGTATTTGTGGAATTCAGGATAACGTCTATAATGTCATCATCAATGAGACAAAACCACGGGCTTTTCCTTTGCTGGCAGATAGGGAGTTACTATATCTGCAGTGCTCGGGAAAAGTGACATAAGTCAGTTTCCACAAACCTTTTTTGATAATTTATTGACAACTTACACTGGTTTATGTCGATTTGATTATTTTCTGTATGAATTATTGCAATGGGAGAAATCGTTATTTATTTTTTTCCAAGTGAGCAGATGTTCCGTAAGTTGTCAATAAATTATCAAAAAAGGTTTGTGGAAACTGACTTATGTCACTTTTCCCAAGCACTGCAGATATTACAGGCTCTTATTCTCCTGTCTCGAGGGTATTTATTTCTTTGCCAGACAGTACAATTCTTACCTATATATATAATATAATCATCATCATCTTCATAAATAATCACTACCACCACCACCACCATCATCATCATCATCATCATCATCATCATCATCATCATCATCATCAATTTCCATTCTTTCTTGTTCAGATGTACCATATTATTGTGGTCACTATCTGCTAAATGATCATTGTCGCTGTCATGCTCATCACCTACAACATACTCTTCATCATCTTCATCATGACAATTATTAATTTGCCGAGTTTATGGGCCTTCTTTTACCATTGAGTTGAAAGTATGGGTGTAAATACAACTCCCTAATCTGTCATACCCTGAGATTTTTAAAGTGAAATTTGACTGTACATGAATACACCCGTGGGGTAAAAATTCACTCCAACCTGAAAAACGATGCCTAAACCTCAGAAAATACAGTTAAACTAAACCTATAATATGCCACAACAATGTGCTGTATTTGTTTGAGAGATAAAGTTTGTTCGAATTCCACATTAACATCTAAAATCAAAGGCAAGTTGTCTTGAAGCCAAATGTTAATTAAAGGTGGTAAGATGAAAAGGACAGCTCCGATTTCATTGAATAATGGGAGCAGATATTGCTTTAGCTATTCTAACAGGACATGCGGAGTAGATGTTGCCAGAATGTATGTATAAATATCTAAGAATGCAATGAGAAGAGAGTATATGTGACAACTATGTCTATGTCTTAGTTGTGCCACCATAGCTGACTCAGAATGGAAAGGAAGCCGGTGGACTAAATTTCCGTTGTCGCTAAATCAATGGCTTACCAGCAGTTAACGTGGAATTCGAACCTACTATACTATAAATAAGAAAATAATACAAGCATTTAGGCATTGTTGAAAATGCTTTTGAAAATTGTTGTGGTAAAATTTATCCCAACACGTTAAGGGTTAATTTCTTGTAACTTTTCTTTTGGTAGGAGTGGAGATTTACATTCAAAACGTCCCCCTCTTGTACACATCAATCTTCACCATCGATTAACAATGTCTTTATAATGTCAAAGTTTAGCCTGCCATCTTACCATTCTAGAGAGTCAGTCTTATCTGAATATGTTAGGGGGCCCAGATTCAAATCCCGAATTTATAACTTGTGTTGGGCATAATCATCAACATCCATTACGAGTATACTGTAGACCAGTGATGTCAAAGCAAGCGCATTTTTTCTGATCTTGACATCGTGTGCGGACATCAAGCGCTGGGAGGAAGGATTATGTATACGAATAAGCAGTCTGTTGGATTAAGAAAACAGTGGTCTACAAACTTCAAACGGAAAGTGGAATTATATGTCGTTATTTTTATATGGCTTCTTTCTGTTTGATATTATCTATATTGTATGTAAAACAAAAGTACTAACACCAATTTCTTAATATTGCAGTTATGTTTTAAACGTTAATAACATAATGAAGAGTTAAGAAGAAATAGTCACTTAAATTTCATAGTAGTACAACTATACTGTGCTAAGTGAAGGAAACTTATCATTCATAAAGAAATGATATCCCCCCCCGAAAAAAGAAAAGAAATTGAGTATAACATGATAAGTTGGAATTAATGGTCTCTTTAACCTTATAAAATTAATCAATAAAATAATCCAAACAATATTATAGTACAAAGCAAAGTTATCTAGGTATATGTTTTAACTGTAAGTAATACTACATAACAAAACTCTTATCGGATTATGCTTTTAAGGTGATGTTGGTGCACAACTTCATATCATCAGAATATTAAATTATTTTCTCGAAATCTATTGAAGCTATAGAGCTGACGTTTTTATAACACATGATGTTTATGATGTAACAGTAGTTCCTTTGTTAATTTTACTAATTTCTTTACAAACATTTTCCATGCGAATATTTTCAAAATTTTTAGTACCTTGTCTTCATTAATACGTATATACGATATATTAATTTACGAAAACACTGTTTCAGTACCTGTAAGGCTACTAAATAAACATATCTGAAAATTTCACTTTTCTATAAAAAGTTGAGGAAATATTCCTTTTCAATAAAAAGCAAACTTGTGAAAATGAGCATTAAAATTAAAACTTACATTCTTATAATGCACTTATACTTCTCAGACAAATCTAAAAATTAACATGGATACAGTTTTAATAAGCTCTCTGTCCTTTATCCTTTAAATCAGTGCTGGTCAACCCCGTATACAATTCGACCAAGAGGCATATACTACCTCACTCATCTGTCTCTTTCCTTTCCACTGTAAAGCGCTCAGGCTCTCCTGAGCTCTAAAGCACGTGCTTGCCCATATGGGCATCAGTTGACATGACTGCTGTAGACCCACTGCCTGTGGTGCTCGCTGGATAACCTCTGATGAACTAAATGTTCTACGCTTCTTGGCACTAGTGTCATCTATGAGCCACGCTCATAGAGTTGGGGTGAATTATGGCAACTTAATTGACCAATTACCCAGCCATTGCAAAAAAAAGAAAGAAAAGAAACATAGCTACTACAATGAATCTGATCACTTTTCATTTTTATTTTTAAATGTTTGTAATACGTAATATAATATCATTATCAGAATTAAAATAACTCTTTGCAAAATTATAAAGATCATGCGATTCAGACCTGAAATAGTGATGAATCTAGGGATAGCTCGCCGGGGGGGGATCCCCCCTAGATTCTAGAATGTCTCCCCCAGAGATTTCACATTAGGGAAGTTTGGAGTTAACATGGAATTGAATATTCCTCATTCATTTAATGTTCTGCCCAAGGGCAGGTCTTTCATTGCAAACCCAGCTTTCTCCAATCTATCCTATTTTCTGCCTTCCTTTTCGTTTCCTCATATGATTCATATATCTTAATGTCGTCTATGATCTGTTATCTTCTTCTACCCCGAACTCCTCTCCCATTCATCATTTCTTCCAGTGAATCCTTCAGTAGGCAGTTTCTTCTCAGCCAGTGACCCAACCAATTGCTTTTCCTCTTGATCAGTTTCAGTATCATTCTTTCTTCACCCACTCTTTCCAACACAACTTCATTTCTTAGTCTCTCTGTCCACTTCACACGTTCCATTCTCCTCCATACCCACATTTCAAATGCTTCTCTTCACTTCGTCGTAATGTCCATATTTCTGCCCCTTACAATGCCTCACTCCATACAAAGCACTTCACTAGTCTCGTCCTTAGTTCTTTTTCCACACGTCCGCAGAAAATGCTCTTTTTTATTAAAAACTTCTTTGGCCATTGCTATCCTCCTTTTGACTTCCTGGCAGCAGCTCATGTTACTGCTTATAGTACACCCCAAGTATTTGAAGCTGTCCACTTGCTCTACTGCTTCATTTAGAATTCGCAAGTTTATCTTCTGTATTTTTCTTCCTATGACCATACTCCCATGACAAGAATTAATCTATGATTTTAGTATTCCTTCTGTTCTTATCTGAAATGCATTTTAAGACTACACTTTCTTCAATGACACTAAATCATTTTAGTTAGCTTAGGTACCTAACGAATTTGTTTCAGAACAATGTGTATTGAATTTTTATGTTATAGGAAACTAATAATAAAATTGTCCGTAAGATTTCTAGAATTGAAAATGGGCAATTTTTCGTTCGAAATATTTCCCTACATAGTTTGAAACATAAAAGAATGTGAAGTAAATCACTGTCATTTAACTACGAATATATAATATAAAGACCGGTGAGAAGACCACGTAATAGATGGGAAGATGGTGTTTGCCAGGATGCACTGCAAATCCCAAAAATCCGGGATTGGAGAGTTGCAGCAACAGGATCGACTAGGTTCGTGGAGAGCAACTGGGGAGGACATGACCCGAAAACGGGCCGACGCGCCATAGAAGAAGAAGAAGAAGAAGAAGAAGAAGAAGATATATAATATATATAGCGGTAATAAAATATAATACATAGAGGCTATAGCTTTTGTTATTGGAGCAATTGTATTTCGTATAAATATGTAGAAAAGAAGAAATTAATGAATAAACGTCACCAATTTCCGTACCTGATGTGAGAAAATTCGCACATTAATGTTGGTAACAAAAAAGGAGTTTGTTTTCATGGCACTTATATCACAATTTGAATCTCCTAGAGAACATGTAGGCTTAGTTTTCGAATACTTTGCGAAAGTAATACCGGTTCCTCTAAGGAAATGGCTCCTTCAGGATTTCTAAAAAAGAAGTACTGGAAACGGTACAGAAAAAATAAGAACCAAAATAAGAAGAAATCAGGAAGTGTGAATCAGCCAGGAAAATCGAAGAAAAAATATAAGCCAAGGCGACGTTGGGCGATCAGACGTTTTAACAGGTTAGAAATATAAATATGCTGAAGCATATTTCGTGCATGTAATGAGTATAGACCAAATTATTGTAAGACTATCTCCCTTTCTAAATATTGCCAATAAATTGTATTACCGTATATAGTTAATATTTAGCAGACTTTGGTAGCTACCAGAAAACGAGTAGCCTTTCGAAATCCTCCAGAAAATGACGCATTTATCCCGTATAGAAACTGTTTATAATTTTAATATTAAACTTCACTTGATCGTTAGTCAATAATGTATTAATAACCGTTTATATATTGTCTCTCAGTTCTCGTATAGGGCTACTTTAAGTGTCGTATGTTTGTTATATACCGTGCATTGGAGGTATTTTATAATATGCAGAATACATACATAATAATTATATAAAATATTGAGGTTGGAATGCTGTATTTGCGGCTAAGAAAACGCATTTCTTAACCCAATCATTTGTCTATAATACGCGGTGCAACTCATATTCTGAAAGCTGAAATTTCGGATGGAATTGTGTGTAGGCCTGTATGTTTCATATGTCTGACGCATGAGATATAGGCCTACTAAAATTGTTTTTCCTACAAAATTTCAAAAGATAAATGAGTGCTCTTTGAATGTACCAGAGTCTTGCAGACCTGTAAACATAGTTAACCTAAATGTTCAGATGCCTACTAAAAATTCCAAGCGTGATCAATGAGAAATTAAAAAAATACTTGAACTCGGCTATTCTGGAAGTGCCCATAGATCACACATGAGGTGGGATTCATTACTCCCGAGGACAACAAGACAGGCTGCAGAACATAAATCTGAGGTGTGAGACATGATAAGTAGAATTCATTACATGATAATAAGGTGAAAGTATGTTACATCAGTATTATCCGTTGTGGTGCCAGGCCATAGAGGGACAAAGCCTACCAGCTGATTTCTGATATACTTTCACATGCCTCTTTAAAGGTGAACTATCATCCAAACTGCGCGGGGCTAACGTGTAGTAAGTACGACACCCTGACGATATAGCTTCTTTCGAAATCAGGTTTCGCTACTCACAGTAGCTTCTCAAATTCATGACGATCCTGGGTGGGCATCGGTTCCATACTCTGGCTGAAATGTAATGAGAATATTTCTTCCCTCATGAGGACTCGAAACAGAGCTCATTTCTTTGCCTGTTGCTAGAATAAAAGACATGACATTTTAGATTACGCAATCACGTTGAGGGACAATGACAACATGATAGGATGAGTAAATTCATTGCTGACCTGGAACATACCGTTTCAATTTCTCGTCATTGGAACTCCCTACCTCATAACTTAAGGGGCTGTCAGACATTTACTAGTTTCAAAACCCGGTTGTCAAGTAGACTGTTAGACCAGTGGCAGTCAGCACTCGCTGAAATGTGCAACGGGAACGCGGTGCCGTCCCATGTTCACCGTCGTGCAGCAGGGAGAGATAGAGAGCATACCCGCTAGCAGCTACGCAGTGCACTATGGTGCGCTGCGTTTTCAGCGGGTAAGAAATGCTAGCCCCAGCTTGCTCTGTGCTGACGACCCCTGGCTTAGACTGTGAGCATTCCTAAAATACAATTTTTTTAATATATGATTTTTATTTTTAATATCTATATTCATTTTCTCTATTATTTTAACAATTACATTGATTCACATTGCTGTAATTGTTTTATTCTCAGAATTACATGTAAATAAACTTGTCTTCATTTTTTTGTTGTTGTTGTTGTTGTTCTTCTTCTTCTTCTTCTTCTTCTTCTTATTATTATTATTATTATTATTATTATTGTCGTCGTCATCATCATCACCACCACCACCACCACCACCACCACCACCATCATCATCATCATCATCATCATCATCAATTCGAGTCCAAACCTGTGGAGTTACGGTCAGCGCGTCTGGCCGCGAAACCAGGTGGCCCGGGTTCGATTCCCGGTCGCGGTAAGTTACGTGGTTCAGGTTTATTCCGGGATTTTCCCTCAACCCAATATGAGCAAATGCTGGGTAACTTTCGGTGCTGGACCCCGAACTCATTTCACCGGCATTATCACCTCCATCACATTCAGACGCTAAATAACCTTAGATGTTGATAAAAGCGTCGTAAAATAACCTACTAAAATTAAAAAAAAAAATCACTTTGAGCTGTTATGGGTTTCATGTACATGACAAAATATTTTTACTTATCCCATATGCGAAACGTGAAAGTCGGCGTCTATGATCCGTAGCTTACGGCTTTGTGCTGGGTCCCGTATTCCTGATAGAGGGATTCTGTCTGAATTTGTCAGTAATTTGTTGACTAAGTTAAATTTTGACGCTGAATAACCCCTAGAATTTAAATCATATTGTTGGTGTTTAGGTAAAGGGTTTAACCCTCATTTTTAAATGTGACATTTTTGCTGTAATTAGTTAAAATTTAATTACAAAGCGTAAAGATGTGTTTTTTAACAATTATGTTTACATTCCTTCATGTCAGGTAACTAATAACAATATGTTAAAATTTAATTTTTGTTGTTCCTGAAAAAAAAATATTTTGTGGGATAAGCCCTTTTACCTAAACATCATCGATATGCTGCTACTGCTACTACTACTACTACTACTACTACTACTACTGCCACTACCACTACCACTACCACCACCACTATTACTACTACTACTACTACCACTACCACTACCACTACCACTACTACTACTACTACTAATACTACCACAACCACCACCACCACTACCACCACCACCACCACCACCACCACCACCGAATCCGTCTAGATCGGTCGTTCATACTCGTATGTTACGTTCGATCATCAGAGAAAGGTAAATAATTTTTTTTTTATTTTGTTGCAAAAGACGCCCTCTAGCCTCCCATTAAATGAGTAGGCCTGTTATGTGTTCCTTCTCTCACTGATAAAGCGAACGGTACGTACAACACTGACCGCACATCTCTTACTAAACCTGCAACATGGGAGTGCATGAAGTGTTATGCGGTCTCTGAAACACAATTTAATGTTATTGCTTGATTTCATGAGATGAAATTGTAGCTATTGATTGCTACTTTAACAAATGAAGACCTAACATTCTAAATGTGCTAAGTGCCATTTTTTTTTTTTTTTCAAATTTCATTTTATTCAATCTAAGTGAGGAACATCCATATGAGAATATCATACCAAACTGTCTTGTCGTAGCTCGACTCTAAGTGACTCATTCGTGTGCCAAAAGACTGTGTTGTAGGTAACTCAACATGCATTTCGCAGTGTTTTTTCATCAATATCTCAGGAAGTTGGTTTTGGCGCTTAACACATTTAGAATGTTAGGTCTTCAAATGCAATATTTGTGTGATGTTTCAGAGCTGATAGAGACTGGAGACGTTCTTGGGTTTTCCTGAAAATGCGCTATTGGAAGGTGTCGTTTGCGGATGTTTTGATGGTAGCGGCCTTGATTATAAACTTCACTGGAATTATGACCGGCTTAATATATTACTTTATATATTATTATTATTATTATTTTAGACCTATTAGACCAGCGTTTCTCAAACTATGGTCCGCGGACCACCTGTGGTCCTCGATGTCTGCCCTTGAGGTCCTTCAAAAAAGACAGAAGAAAAAATAAAATTCAAATGAATTGCGTATAACATTATAGCTGAAAATCTGAGATTGTAAATTACACAAGGCAATTGCTTTCATTTTTTCTCCCAGTACTGACATGTTATGAAATTTATTACCCTACCCGTCTATTGACTTCCTACTCTACTCTCAGCAACAAAAGAGGGATTTAAAGCACTATGAACGTGGTGTTTCTCGCCTTCTTTTCCCTGCACTTATGGTGCTGCACCTGTAACCCAGCCAGGGACCACCCGAATTCATTACAGAGAACCAAAGTACCGAACCTTTTCATGTATTTATGACTTCATATCTTTCTTATGTAGTACACGCTAGTAGTTGTCTACTGTATGTCTGTGTTAAATAGTGCCCATTATACATAATGAAAAACTGGCTTCGATCCGGATCTTTGAAAAGAAAGGAACGTGATGATACGCTTCATTTAGGCTCTGCTAATAGTTCAGAGCCTGTGTATGAAGATATTAATATCAATGATTCTAGTGCCATTAAAAAAATATCTAGTCATTCAAATATAGGTCTAGAATAACTGTATAGGAATCGATAGGTTCATTCATCTCATCAATGTGAGTACATTAATTATTTTTTTTTAAGTTAATAAGTTACAGATTATGCAAACTCTAATAGTCTTGAATTATTAAAAAAAAAAAACGAAAATAAATTTTCTTCTATTAACATTAACTTAATTAGCTAATACTAATATAAAATTAATTGAATTAAATTAATTTTAATTAATTAATTCTAATTTAAAGTGTAAGTATACTGGTATTAAAATATGCTACAAAAATTATAAATTTTCGAAGGGAACAAGAGTAAGATAGTCCGCGAAACTGTTCTGACTTAAAAAAGTGGTCCCCACTTCAAAAAAGTTTGAGAAACGCTGTATTAGACTAATGCTTTAGATATCTCAACGATACATTTTACACTATTCCATTATCTAATAAATGTAAGGACCAATTGATGCAGTCTGCATGGCAACAAAATGGCGAGGTGTGGAGAACAAGAAATACAGAGTCCTCCAAAAAGGACATTTTTTAAGGAATGAAAACTACTGTATTATGTGTTTTTTTTTTTACATTTAAATACTGATCACACATGTAGTACTGTCTTCAGATAAACACACGGTTACTTTAGATGTTCAAAATGTTCGCCGTTGGCGGCCAGGCACACAACGCAACGACGAGCGGTCGCCGCAGCTACGTCGGTCAGTATTTCAGTGGAGATCGCTGCACATGCCGTTGTAATCTCCTGGCGAAAGTCCTCCAGCATGCGCGGCTTACGTTGATCTTTCACAGTTCCCCGCAAGTAAAAATCCATAGGGGTTAGATCTGGCGACCGTGCGGGGAACTCAATGGGCCCTCTTCGTCCAATCCAATGTCCAGCCATTTTGTTTTCTCACTATCGTGACGGAAGTACCGACATTTGTTGAGCGAAAGACCATAATGCAACATACTCGTAATTCAAATCAATTGACAATATCAATATCCCGAAACAGTCTGGCAAGGAATGTAGGCTATACATTTTTTTTTTTGGCGGACTCTGTACATCACTGATATCTACTATTGGTTTGGGGGTAGCCTGACTTCACGGAGATCACAGAGTTTGTTTTGTGTTGCAACACACATTTTGCCCGCCTATGAGCTAATACAGTGCTCGTCAGCACCCGCTGAAATGTGTATCGGGTAAGGTGTGTATCTGAATATACACCGCGGTGCAGAAGGGAGAGGGAGAAAGCAGCGTAACTGGTGCGGGCGATCGGTGACTGTAAACGAGGACGCTATTTGCCGCACCGTTAAACATCATGTCGTAGCTCCTATGATAATTAATCAATCGCGCTGAAATTTTTGGGATTCATAGATATATGTCTCAGGAAGGCTTAGAAAAAAATCAAAATATTTTTTGGAAAATAAGAAAAAAATACTAACTTTGAAGTGATCTGTACAAAATAGACATTGACACCCTCAGAAGTTGGTAAGCAGCAAACTTTTCATTTTCACTTTAGATGGAGATCAAAGCGAGATAAATATTTAGAAAGAATATAAATTAGTACATCTTGATTATACAATTTTTAACGCTATATCACTTCGGAAAGCAATAAATTATATATTCCGAAGTGAAAATTAGTCCTAAAAGTGGTTGCTATTCAAAATCTTTACTAGTTTCCGTATTAGGGCGAGTTAAACAAAGGAGTATTTTCACCTGACGGACTTCCGTATGCAGGGTGACTAAACTTTTGACTATTATAACTGTGGATTCTCTTAGAAATCATCGCGGTGATTTTACAGTAAATTTGTTTTCCAAATGTTTCCATTGCTTATATTTTCGTGTTAATCTTGAGTTTTTGAAATTAATAAGAATAGTTCTTTTACATAAATAACATTTATACTGATTATACACTAGTATGGCATACTTTTAATTTCAGAAAAATGAAAAGAATATCACAGCAGTTTTTATGTTTACTATTATTATTATTATTATTATTATTATTATTATTATTATTATTATTATTATTATTATCTCCTGTCACTCGAGTCAAAAGGTCTAGTTATCCACAATGGTTTTCTAACACCTTACGTAAACTTATTAGAAAGAAAGACCATGCACATAAAAAATATAAAAAATTCAAAACTGAATTTTATTATCAAACATTTTCCTACTATAGAAAACTTGTGAAATCTAAAATTAAATCGGATAAATTATCATGGCTTCAAAATATTAATGAAAATCTTAAAACGGAACCAAAAAGTTTTGGAAATATGTTGAATCATTTCGGAAGACAGATAATTATCCCTCTGAATTAATTCTTAACGATAAACACATCACAGATCAGTTAGACATTGTCAATGCTTTTGCTGATCACTTGAAATCTGTTCAGACTAAACACAGCCATACATATGAAAACATTATTACGATTATAACAGACTCATTACCTAT